>NC_133664.1:191271213-191437465 GCF_037893015.1 Macrotis lagotis | reverse complement strand
ATTCCAAGTTGCTCTTCAGAATAGCTGAATCAGTCCATCAATTGTGTGCTAGTGTCCTGGTTTTTCTCACTTCCTTTCCTACACATCATTTCCCTTTTTTCCTCATTTTAGCCAATCTGATAGCAGATCTGAGATGACATCTCAGAGTTTTAATTTATATTTCTTAATTAATACTTATTTGGAGCATTTTTCATATGACTATATATATATATATATATATATATATCTTTAATTTCTTCATCTTAACATTGCTTGTTGATATCTTTGACCATTTATCTATTGGAGAATAACTTAAATTCATATAAATTTGACTCATTTCTCTATATATTTTAGAAATGAGTTCTTTTATCAGAAATGCTTACTGTAAAAACTGTTTCCCAATTTTCTGCACTCCTCCTAATCTTGGTTGCATTGGGTTTGTGTAAAATCTTTCAAATTTAATGTAACCCAGATTGTCTATATTGTCTAACCCATTTATAAATGTCATCTATCTCTTATTTGGTCACAAACTCTTTCCTTCTCCATAGGTGTGACAGATATTTCTCCATATGAATTTACTTACAACTTTTTCTAACTCATTAAAGTAATTTTTTGGAATTTTTATTGGCAGGGCACTAAACAGGTAGACTCTTTTTTGTTTAAATTCTTTACAGTTAGACCTTATCTTGGTATAAGCTGTGAGATGTATTTCTGTGACTAGTTGCTACCATACTACTTTACAGTTTAATGACTTCTTTGGGATATCTTTTGGGATATGACTTTTTGTCAAATAGTGAGTTTTTATCCCAGGAGCTGGAGTCTTTGGGTTTTTTATTATTATTTTTTTAGGCTTTTGCAAGGCAAATGGGGTTAAGTGGCTTGCCCAAGGCCACACGGCTAGGTAATTATTAAGTGTCTGAGACCGGATTTGAATCCAGGTACTCCTGACTCCAAGGCCGGTGCTTTATCCACTACGCCACCTAGCCGCCCCGGGTTTTTCAAACAGTAGATTACTATAGTAATTTATTACTGTTTCTTTTGTACCTAATCTATTCCACTGATTCACTATTTCTTAATCAGTACCAAATAGTTTTGATGACTGCCACTAGTTTTAGATCATGGCTAGGTCACCTTCCTTTCCATTTTTTTCATTAATTCTTAACCTTTTGTTCCTCCAGATGAATTTTTTAAACTATTTTTTCTTTCTCTATAAAATAATTGTTTGTTAGTTTTGGAGCTACGGCGCTGAAAAAGTAATTTGATTTAGGTAGAATTGTCATTTTATTATCTTAGCTCAGCCTCCCCATGAACAATTGATTTTTTTTTCACCAATTGTTTAGATCTGACTTTATTTGTGGGAAAAGTATTTTATCAGATATATACCTAGGTTTGTCTTGGCAGGTAGATGCCCAAGTATTTCATGTTGTCTATAGTTGCCTTATTTTATTTATTTGTTTTAAAATTTTTATTTTTTTCAATTACATTCAAAGGTAGTTTTTCAACATTAATTTTCAAGTTTATGAATTCAACTTTTTTCTATTACCCTCCCTTCTTTTTCTCTTCCCCAACATGGTAAACAATCTGGGAAAAGTCATACATGTACAAATGTGTTTAATCTATTTCCATAATAGTCATCTTGTGAAAAAGGAATTATATCTAAGGGGAGAAACCCATGAGAAAGAAAGAAAAAACATAAAGAGAATTTTTAAAAAGTGAGCATAGCATGCTCATCTGGACCTGGAGATCTTTTCTCAGGAGGTTCATTGATGGTTTGCTCTTTATTCAGACTCCCCAGTTTTTTCTCTGAATGTAGATGACTTTGTGTAAAATAGGTCTTTTATAATTATCTTTGATCATATAATTGCTTAAATAGATTTTTTCTTTCTCACAGGATTTTCTAAGTATACCATCATATCAACTGCAAAGAGTGAAAGTTTTGTTTCCTCATTTCCTGTTCTAATTTCTTTAATTTTTTTCTTTTCATTTCAGAAGCTAACATTTTTCATACAATGTGGTATAATACAATATGGAATATCAGGGCTGCTATGAATATTTTGTAAAATAATGATCATTCTTGTTTCATTCCTGATATTATTGGGAATACTTCTAGCTTTGCCCCCATTACATACAATGATGGTTTTAGATAGATATTGTTTATCACTTTAAGAGAAACTTCATTTATTCCTATGTTCTCAAATATTTTTAATAAGGATGAGTATTGGAGTGGCTAGGTGGCACAGTGGATAGAGCACTGGCCCTGGAGTCAGGAGTATGTGAGTTCAAATCTGGGCTCAGACACTTAATAATTACCTAGCCGTGTGGCCTTGGGCAAGCCACTTAACCTCATTGCCTTGCAAAAACCTAAAAAAATAAGGATGAGTGCTGTACTTTTTCAAAAGATATTTTCAGCATCTATTGAGATAATCATATGATTTTTGTTCATTTTGTTATTGATCTGGTCAATTATGCTGAATGTTTTCCTAATTGTGAAACATCCTTGCATTCTTTGTATAACTCCTACCTAATCATAATGTTTATCCTAGTGATAAATTGCAGTAATCACTTTACTTTAAAATTTTGCATCAATATTCATTAGGTAATTGATATATAATTTTCTTTGTCTTTTTGGCTATTCCTGGTTTAGTATCAGTACTATATTTGTGCCATAAAAGGAATTTAACAGAGCTTTTTTATCTGCTCTTCAAATATTTTATCTAGATTTGGAATTAATTTTTCTTTAAATATTTGGTAGAATTAACTTGTAAATTCATCAGGACCTGAAGATCTTTTCCTAGGAAGTTCATTGATGGTTTCTTCAATTTTTTTTTCCAAAATGAGGTTTGTTCAATTTCTCTTTTTCAAAAATGAGGTTAAGTATTTTATTTTCTCTTCTGTTAATATGGGCAGTTTATATTTTTATAAATATTCATCCATTTTACTTAGATTGTCAGATTTATTGACATACAGTTGGGTAAAATAGCTCTAAATTATTACTTTAATTTCCTCCATATTGGTGGTTTAATTTTTTCATTTTTTAAAGATTTTATTTTGAGTTCTACAATTTTTCCCCTAATCTTACTTCCCTCCCTCGACCCCCACACAAGGCAATTTGCCAGTCTTTACATTGTTTCCATGGTATACATTGATTCAAATTGAATGTGATGAGAGAGAAATCATATCCTTAAGGAAGAAAAATAAAGTATAAGAGATAGCAAGATTAAATAATAAGATATATTTTTTTTTTCTAAATTAAAGGTAACAGTCCTTGGCTTTTGTCCAAACACCACAATTCTTTCTCTGGATACAGATGGTATTCTCCATCACAGATACCCTTAAATTGTCCCTGGTTATTGCACTGATGGAATGAACAAGTCCACCAAGGTTGATTATTACCCCCATGTTCCTGTTAGGGTGTACATTGTTCTTCTGGTTCTGCTCATCTTGCTCAGCATCAGTTCATGCAAATCCCTCCAGGCTTCCCTGAATTCTCATCCCTCCTGGTTTCTAATAGAACAATAGTGTTCCATGACATACATATATCACAGTTTGCTAAGCCATTCCCCAATTGAAGGACTTTACTTGATTTCCAATTCTTTGCCATCATAAACAGGGCTGCTATGAATATTTTTTGTACAAGTGATGCTTTTAACTATTTTTCATCATCTCTTCAGGTTATAGACCCAGTAGTGGTATTGCTGGAACAAAGGTTATACACATTTTTATTGCCCTTTGCATGTAATTTGGAATCAAATTGCTCTCCAAAAAAGTTAGTCTTCTTCTATTTTTAAAAATAGTTTATGTAGAATTGGAATTGTTCTTTAAAGTATTGGTAGAATTCACTAATAAATCCATCTGAACTTGGAGATTGTTTTCTTAGGAAGTTTACTGATTACTTCTTCAATTTCTTTTTCTGAAATGGAATTAAGTATTTTACTTCCTCTTCTGTTAATATGGCTCATTTGCATTTTTGTAGACATTCATTCATTTTATTCAAGTTATCAAATTTATTGACATGCAGTTGAACAAAATAGCTCCAAATTAACTCTTTAATTTCTCCTCATAAATGTGATAGTGTTCAGTAGTGGTTTTCACCCTTTGACTTTCTTCTTTTTTTATTTTTCTTTTATTTTTTTGGCAAGGCAATGAGGTTAAGTGACTTGCCCAAGGTCAAACAGCTAGGTAATTATTAAGTGTCTGAGGCTGGATTTGAACTCAGGTCCTCCTGACTCCAGGGCTGGTGCTCTATCCATTGCACCACCTAGCTGTCCCCTTCTTTTTTTTAACTTTTTAATCAGATTCACCAAATGTTTATCTAGTTTATTGTTTTTTCATAAAACTGACTCAGTTTTATTTATTAGATCAATAGTTTTCTTACTTTCAATTTTATTACTATCTCCTTTGATCTTCAGAATTTTTAATTTGGTATTTCATTGGGGATCTTTAATTTTTTTTCTCTAACTTTTTTTTCAGTTTATTACCCAATTCAATGATCTTTTTTCTATTTTATCCATATAAGCATTTAGAGATACAAAATTTTCATTAAAAACTGCATTGGCTACACTCCATAAGTTTTGGTATGATGTCTCATTTTTATCATTTTCTTGGATGAAATGATTATTTCTGTGATTTGTTGTTTGATCCACCCCTTCTTAAACATTAAGCTGTTTAGTTTCTAATGAATTTTTAATTTATCTTTCCATGTCCCTTTCTTGCATGTAATTTTTATTGTATCATGATCTGGAAACTATGCATTTTTTATTTCTGCCTTTCTGCATTTGACTGGAAGATTTTTATTCCCTAGTACATGATCAGTTTTGGTATAGGGGCCATGTATTACAGAGCAAGCCATACATTCTTTTCTATCCCCATTCAGTTTTCTCCAGTGGTCTATCATATCAAATGGGGCTAAGTGGCTTGCCCAAGGCCACACAGCTAGGTAATTATTAAGTGTCTGAGGCTGGATTTGAACTCAGGTACTCCTGACTCCAGGGCTCATGCTCTATCCATTGTGTCACCTAGCTGCCCCTACATCTAATTTTTTTAAAGATTTTATTAATCTTTTTAACTTTTTTCTTGTTTATTTTGTGCTTAGATTTATCTCATTCTGAGAGAGGGAGGGTTATAATAGTTTTGCTGTTTATGCCTCCTTGTAATTCATTCAGGTTCTCCTCTAAGTATTTGGATGTTATACCATTAGGTGCATTTATGTTTAATAATGACATAACTTTATTGGCTTTAATGCATTTTAAGAAGATGGTGCTTTCTTCCTTATCCCTTTTTATGAGATCTAATTTTGCTTTTGCTTTGTCTCAGATAAGGATTGCTGCCCTTTTTAAAAACTTTTATTGAAGCATGATATATTTTGCTCCAACCTTTTTCCTTTACCCTTTGTGTATTTCTGTGCTTTAAATGTGCTTCTTGTAAACAACATATTGTAGGATTCTGGCTTTTAATCCATCCCACTATCTGTTTCCATTTTATGGGAGAGATCATCCTATTCACATTTATAGTTAAGATTACTAATTCTTTATTTCCCTCCACATTATCTTTCCCCATATGCACTTTTCTCTTTCCTTACCTCTTATTCCTCCTCACCTATGTTTTGCTCCCTTTTGACATTAACATTTTTAAAAAAAATTAACCTTGTTTACTTTCACTTATACCTTCATCTTCCCTTTTATCAATGCCTTCTTTCCTTTTCCTTCCCTTTCCCCCATTCCCCACTTTTCTGTAGGGTTGAATAAATTTTTAAACACAATTGAGAATGTTTGTTATTCCCTCTCTGGATCAAATCTATTGTACAGAATTTACTCAGGCTTTATACCTTCCCTTCTTTCCCTCTAGTATAATAGGTCTTTATGCCTCTTTACCTGGTGTTATCTCCTAATTACTAGAATTCCCCTTCTTTTTATTTTTTTATTATTTTAACCCTGTCTTGTACTTACATCCTTTTGTCAAATTATGCTCCTTTTATCTGACCTAATTGAAATGCCATCAATCAAATGTTGACTGATTGATTGCTTAATTAATCGATAAGTTCAAAGCAGTATCAACCAAAGTATAGTGAATCAAGGGTTCATTGATTGTTATGTAGTATTGTCTCATAGTCATTAAATACCCTCCCCTCTTCTGTCATCAGAAATCCACTTCTCAAGAATCATTAATCACATCAAATTATAATCACCTTATACTTTTTTCAAATATCCTCAATGGACACACAATCCTTATGAGCAAAAACATCATATAAAACCAAATCATTTCATGAACAATTTATACCAATCTCCCCACCACCACCACAAGCATACTCCCTCCAATTATAGCCAAAGCTTCAAACTAAGCTTCCTTCCTTCCCTGTAGGACTAGAATCATGGTACTAAAAGCCTAGTTAACTAATATATGTATTAAGATTAGATTTTTTCCTAATCTCTTTATTTTTCACTCCTTCTAAATATATTCCCATCCTCTGCCCCTATCTCTAATCATCTGGTAATGTGAAGTCACTTATGATTTAATTATGTATTCTAAGTATTGGGTTAACCTGAAGGTCTTTCCTAAGAACTTTAGCATTAATTGAAAGGCATGGGAGACACTGTCGCAGGACCACCCAGCATAGGGTGACCTGATTCATCAGTAAAAGTGGTGAGCTTGATGAGTCAGGAAGAATTAAAGTAGCTCAAAGGAAACACGAGATATATAAGTTTAGTGTAAACAGCCCAGGTGTATACCTGGACTATTTGTCCCTGATTTGTGGTAGAGCATTCTGAGCTCATATTGGTCTGATCAGCTACAATTGGGTGCATTATAATTTGTCTCAAACATAGTAATGCTACTTTAATATTTTTCAGTAAGAAAGGACAAGAACTAACCATATCCATGTCCTCTAAGTACAATCCCTTCAATTATATTCAACCATTTAACTTTTGTAAGAGAAATACAATTCTCAAGAATGACAAGTATTAACTTTCCTTGTAGGTTGTATACAATTTAATGTTCTTAACTAACTTTCCCCCCCTTTTCCATTTGTCTTTTAATGCATCTTTTGAGTCTTGTATTTAAATGAAGATCAAATTCTCTGTTCAATTTTGATCTTTTTATCAGGAAATTTTGGAACACTTCTATTTCACAGAACATTCATCTCTTCCCCTGACAGAATATGTGGAATTGTGCAGGGCAGTAAATTCTTGGTTGTAATCCAAGGTCCTCTGCCCTCCAAAATATCATATTCCAGGCCCTCCAGTCCTTTCATGTTGAAGCTGATAAATCCATTGTAATTCTGATCATGCTTCCTTTGTATTTAAATTGTTCCTTTTTGGATATTTTCAGCATTTTCTCCTTTATTTGAGAATTATGGAATTTGGCTTTAAGAGAACTTGTAGTTTTTATCCTATGGGGTCTCTTTCTGGAGATATTCTGTGTATTCTTTCATGGGTTTCTTGATCTAGTATATTTGGACAGTTTTCCCTGATAATTTCCTGAAAGATATTTCCCAGGTTCTCTTTTTTGATCTAGACTTTCTGATAGACCAATAATTATCTTTCCTGAATCTATTTTCCCATTTATTTTTCCTAAAAAGGTATTTCATGTTTTATTTTTTCAATTTTTTCAGCCTTTTGACTCTGATGGAGTCTTGGTGTCTTATATATTCTTTGTTCAATTCTAATTTTTAGGGTTTATTTCCTTCACTTAGTTGTGTTTTTTCCAACTGATTCAGTTTATTGAGTTGTACTCCCTTTCCAGTTTACTGATTTGAGTTTTAGATGAGTTGCAATTCCTTTTCCAGTTGGTCAATTTTTTCCAATTGGTTACTTTTACTTTTAAAGGAGCTAATTTCTTTGGTCAATTTTTCATAATTTTCCTGCATGGCTTTCATTTCTTTTTTCCATTTTTCTATTTCTCTTCTTTGATTATTAAATTCCTTTTTAAGCATTTCTATGAGTTTTGGATTTGAATCTAATTTGAGTCCTTTGCAACTTCCCATGTAGGCAATTTGTCACTGCTCTTCTTGACGGCATCTCTTTGTGTATAGTAGCTTTCAATAGTTAGTGTTCTTTCAGTTTTTTTACTCATTTTGATTTGAGCTCTACTCCTGAGGTATAGGGAGTATAATCTTAAGCTTTTTGTGCAGGGTCTAGACTCTAATCCCTGCTTATTGCTGATATTAATATTGCCTTTTTACCCCAGGCATTTGCTATGCAGAGGTTTGTTTCCTCCTTTATGTCCAGATTCTGTCTATGCAGTGGTTCTTTTCCCAACCCAGTACTGTCTTTTCCCCTGGTGTTCCCAGGGTTCAGACTTTGTCTGTTAATGGGACCCTCCCTGCTGGCTTGCCATTTTGCTGCCAGGACCTGTGCTGTTGTCTAGCTGCTGGAACCTGGACTGCACTGACTGATTGATTGCTTAATTGATTGATAAGTTAGAAGCAGTATCAATCAAAGTATAGTCAGTGAAGGGTTGATTGATTAATATGTAGTATTTCCTCATAGTCATTAAATACCCTCCCCTCTTCTGTCATCAGAAATCCACTTCTCAAGAATCATGAATCACATGAAATTATAACATATTTTTTTTTTGTCAAAAAGTCTCCTGCTGGGGGTGGCTAGGTGGCACAGTCGATAGAGCACTGGCCTTGGAGTCAGGAGTACCTGAGTTCAAATCTGACCTCAGACACTTAATAATTACCTAGCTATGTGGCCTCGGGCAAGTCACTTAACTCCACTGCCTTGCAAAAACCTAAAAAAAAAAAAAAGTCTCCTGCTGGCTTTCCCACTCTCCTGCCTAGTTGGGCTTTACTTCCCCTTTACTCCTAGAAGAGTAAGACCTTCACTAAAAATCCTCCATAATGTCTGTAATTGACAACTTATTTAGATCTTTTTCTTCCCTTTGACTGGGATCTGTAGTTTTAATATCTGTATAGAGTCCTCATTTACTGTTATGTAGGGAAAAAACTCCAGGAGCATGCTAATTTCATGCCACAATCTTGGCTCCATCCTGAAAGTCTTCCAGATTTCTTCTGATAGGAAATTGCTCCACTTTGGATTTTTTTTGTGGGTTCTGTCATCAGAATCCATTTAGAGGCTTGTTTAATGTTGTTTCTGAGGGAAAATGAAGAGGCTCAGGCAACTTCTTGCCTACTCTCTGCCATATTCCATACTTTTCATTTTTAAGTTAATTACTATAATACCTGAAAAATTCTATTTAACTATTCTCCTTGAATAAACTGGTAATTAGGAATTCAAGTGTTCTTGAATCTATCAAGTTTTGATTGAAATATATGTAAGTTTCTGTACAAAAGGAATAACTTCTGATATTCCATATAAACTATATTTTCTTTGACAATTTTTGAAGGTAAAATTAAGAATATTACTATATACATATTAATTACACTGCATCCTTATTATTCAACTATTTATTTCTATCATTATATATAGATATAAATTCTACTTTCCATAGAATTCTACATTTATCTTTCAACATGGTATGGATGTGGCCCTGGTTTTTTGAAAGCTAGTGGTACATATATTTAGTTGGGTTCTATCATGCTGGAAAGGTTCTTAGTATGATCCCAGAAAATAAACTGCTTTCTGAGAGTCAGCATAGCTAATTATGGAGAAGTGCTTCACCAATAGGTTGGTAAATTGGGGACACATATTTTTAGTTTATGAAACATATAAACAGACTTAGTCCCACTTCTACTTTTGTAGAGATAGTGGCAGAATAATGGGAAGGGAGTAATATGAATCATTCACATTTTAATTTGACTATAGGTTGTCCAAATTGAAAATCCTAGACCAGTGACCAATAAGAGGACACATTGTTGGAGAAGATGATTCATAACAATCTTGACATTCTTACCATTAACAAAGCAAAAAGAAAGTTGCAGTTTAATGGAAGAGTGACTCATAAGTACCTCTTGCAGAGCTAAAAGAAGGAATTGGAGGGGGTTTCAATCATTTGTATAAAAGCAACTAAGTCAACAAAAACCAGTATTGCATGGGATAGTTGATCATCACCCATTGTAGAACTTATGAAAAGTATTTGCAAAATAAGAACATAAAAAAACATTCGCAGTTTATGCACAACAACAGCTTCTAAGGATGAAAAGGTAAAGTAGTTCTACAAAAGTTAATGATACTCTCTAAATTAAATCAACATACACTACAATGTTTGATGATGTCAAATAAAAGATGGGAAAAGATTAGGATGAAGAGAAATATAGGGAAGACCTGGACCAGGAAAAAGAAATTAGAATTACAAAGATTTGAAGATTATAAAAACACTTCATACCTCTATATCAAGATAAATTTTACTTTGAGAAAAAAATTGGTGGGTGATGAATATAGTGAACACTAAATAATGCCATAAAATTATTTTTAACAGACAAAAAAACACTTGTTATTGATGTAAGAGTTCTCTTTTAGTCAAGATTCAAGCTATAACACAAATTTATTAGAGTTAGGATGAAAATTAGAAAAAAAAGAAAAAATGAAAAATATATCAAAAGCAATTAAAATAATTCTTTAAGCTGGTTGATAAAATGGAAAATATCAACAGAAATGACATTGACACATGTGATAATTTTATGTGGGGATGTTGAGTAAGCAATTTAATGTGAGTAGAGAACTCGGGAATGGAATAGTTTTAAAAAAGTCAGAATATGAAGTACTTTGAATGGCAAGACAATGAGTTTTAATTCTTTTTCCTATAGAATTTTAAAATAGGGAAGTGAATATTTAAAAGAAGAAGAAGAAGAAGAAGAAGAAGAAGAAGAAGAAGAAGAAGAAGAAGAAGAAGAGAAGATTATGTTAGGTTAGATAATTAGTTAGATTAGATTTAGGTTAGAAGATTTTTAGTTTTCAACTCAAACTCTGCAAATTAAATAAGTCAACAAATCCAAAAAGGAACTACTTATGTTTCCTATAATACATCCTGAACTTCTCTTTCACCTCCAAATGCACTATCATCCAACATTGGTTGGATGTCAACTTTAATTTTCATTATGACCCTATATATAGTTAATCAATTGTCAAATCTTATTTATTCCTTCATAATTTTCTATATGATCCTCTTTTTTCTATTCACACAGTCACAATACTAGATTGGGCTACCTTCACTTTTAACTGAGATTATAATGTAGCTTGTGTGAAGTCTTTAACTCACTTTCCTAAGGTGACTGCATCTTCCTTGAGACTTCCAAGGTATTTTATGGAACTTTGGATATTGTTTTCCTTCACTAAACCCCAAGTAGTCATTACCTCAATGGTTATGAAGACAGTGACAGTTCCATTTAACCACTTAACATCTATTAGTTTTTTATTAAAATATATTTACCTCAAATATATTTCCAAAAAGGAAAAAAACCATGCAAACATTTTCTATAACATTTGTGAGGCATACTCTTTTCAGCTTGATCTTTGGAACAGAGTAGGTCAACTTACTGAGTTGCTTTGAAGCATTTATCAATCAATCAGTTAGTCTATAAACATTTGTTAATCACTATATAAAAGATAGGTACTCATAAGGCACTCACAATATAATGAAGGAGACAAAATATAAACAACTATGTACAACAAAATTAAGATGCTGAAGTAGTGAGAAGAAATATAGTCTACCTTCCTATCCATGCTTCCTCCACAAATACTTTTTTTTTAAATACACCAGATCAAATTCTGATTGGAAAATGTAAAAAAACCAAAAAAATAAAAAATATACTACAAAGTCATTTTTCCAGTTTAGCTCAGCCCAGGGAATCAGTCAGGCTATTCTGTGGACCCTGAACACAGGGTCTGGCTATGACTGTGGCACGTGCAGAGAATTCCAGGGTTCAGGAACTGAATGGACTGAGATTAAGCCCTAAGCTAGGAAGCACCAGGACAGGAAGATTTCAAGAAGAGTTCTCATATTAATGACCTAGATTAGGATTCAGAAACAGATGCCATCAAAAAACTCTATCACTTCCTACTCAGTTCTAGATCACAGATCCAAGGAAGACTGAGAAGGGGTGTTAAAAATCAGTTGTTGAGATAGAGAAACTAGGCTTTATCTGTGTGCTGAATGAGGAACAAATTGAAAAGTGGGGCTCTGATCCCAGTAGCAAGGATTCAATTTTAAGCTCCAGACAAGGGTAAAGTCCTTAGTGGAATAAGCAAGTAAGAATTTCTAGACCAAGGGGATTCTGCATTTGAACTTGCCTAACTGCAGTGGAATAATTGAAGATGAGTCCAGTAACAGTTTACTGAAACTTTCTAAAGGGAAAAGCTGATAAGTATAAATCTGGGTTAGAAGCTCAGGTCAAGAGCTCAGTAATTGGATTTCACCCCAGATCAAATCACTTTATCAGCACCCAAAAATTTCTCAGTGTGAGGTAAAGCAACAGAAAATTGTGAGAGGACAGAAATTCAGTCCAGACATTCTCCCAAAATTACATGAAGTATAGGCCCAACATATAGTATAAATTCAAGAAGTAGAATGGAAGAATGAACAAACAAAAAAGAGTCCCATCACAAAGAGCCATCATAACAATAGGGAGGTTTAATACACAAACTAAAAAGAAAAGAATTACTCTTCATTTTTCTTTATTCCTCATCAGCTCTTCTGCTTGGTATCAATTCTACAAAAAAACATGCTTTGTCTAGGAAAAAACTTTCATTATCCCAGAGACTGATTAAGCATTAATACTCATCACTCACAGCTGCCTGTCTCCTCTAATTGGAGGGTTGGAAGAGAGAGAGATAAACTTCTCCCAAAGACTTCCTTTTATAAAAGACTACGAATTCATTTCTCATTAGTTGCTTTGTTTGTTTTTGACTTCTCAAACATCATGTCATTACATCTAGAATCCTCTTCTTCCCCTGCCTCAACTTTTTCAGCTTCCTTTTACATGTTGCCTTTCCCTGCCAAGAGTGTAAGTTCCTTGAGGGCAGCAACTGTGTTTTTTTTAATTTTTTATTTGTATTTCAGTGCTTAGTATAGTGACTAGCACTCAGTAACTGTTTAATGAGTGTTTCTTGACTATTGATTCAGAAACATCTCTAAGTAATGCCTAAAGAAAAAATCTAGTTTGTAAACAAGTCCAACTATGATTCCTTAAGAAATAAAGCAAGAGTTTAGAAAAAAAGAACTAAATTTTTTAAATAAGAGAAGCAGAAAAATATAGGAAAAGAAATGAGAGTTATGGGAGGAAGATATAGAATTAACAACTTTGAAATAGGTACAAAAACTTATCCATGAACAAAGCTCTCTGAAAATTAGAATTGCCTGAAATGAACTAATAGCTCCTTGAGACTTCAAAAAATCATTACAATGAAGCCAAAAACTGAAGGAGGAGGAGGAGGAGGAGGAGGAGGAGGAGGAGGAGGAGGAGGAGGAGGAGAAAAAGAAGGAGAAGGAGAAGGAGAAGGAGAAAAAAGAAAGAAGGAGAAGAAGAAAGAAAAGGGGAGAAAGAGAGGGAAGGAAAGGGAGAGGGAGAGGTAGATAATTGGCCTTGGTTCACTCAACAAGATGTTAAGTACCTGGATGGGGGGGTGGGGGTAGGGGTAAAGTGTGAAAGAAAATAGACCTGGGAGGAGAGGCACAAATGGTGCAAGAACTTATATGTCTTTGGATGATACTTTGGCTCATGAAGAGGATTGTGTGTACTTGAAAAATACTTGAAAAGGGGATAAATTTTTGTAAAAATGATTATAATTACAATTTGATGCAATTTGAGTCAATGCTACTAATCAAGCAATCAAGTACACAATCTGTGATGAGATGTTGATAACAATAGGAGCTTATCAAGCAATCAGATAATTTAACTGTGATGATACCTGATTACTAATATTAGAGCACCAAGGGAAGAGGCACAAAGATTCATAATTTTACAGGGAAAGAAGGGAGAATGTGAATGCTGAGTAGATTCTATTCAATAGATTTTGACTAGTGAGGGACTAAGATACATTTCCACTTGCATTTAAAAATCTAACTGAATCTACGGGGGGGGGTCAGGGAATGGGAAGGATAAGGGAAAAATGGAACTGATACAAGGGAAGAGAAGGCATAAGTGAAAATAAGCTGAAAGTCAAATTCCTAAAAGAAAAGTCAAAAGTAGTAATATTTTGGTGAGGAGGAATAAGAGAAAAAGAAAGAGATAAATATAAGTGGAGAAAGATAGCATGGAGGGAAATATAGAATTGGTAATCTTAATTGTAATTGTGAATGGGATGGAAATGGAGAGCAGAATGGATTAAAAACCAGAATCTTGCAATATGTTGTTTACAGGAAACATATTTGAAACAGAGAAATAACACAGGGTAAACGTAAAAGGGTGGACCAAAATATATTATGCTTCAGTGGAAGTAAAAAAAATCTGGGGTAGTGATCCTAATCTCAGACAAAGTAAAAGCAAAAATCAATCTCATTAAAAGGGATAAGGAAGGAAACTACATCTTCTTAAAAGGCACCATTGGTATTGAAGCTATATCATTACCAAACATGTATGCACCTAGTGTATAGCATACAGATTCCTAGAAGAAAAGCTGAATGAATTACAAGGAGAAATAGACAGCAAAACTTTAATAATGGGAAACTTCAAGCTCCTTCTCTCAGAACTAGATAAATCTAATAAAATAATAAACAAGAAGGAAGTTAACGAGGTGAATGGAATCTTAGAAAACTTAGATATGATAGACCTCTTGAGAAAACTTAATGGGGATAGAAAAGAATATATCCTTTTCTTGGCAGTACATGGCACTTTCACCAAAGCTGATCATTACTAGGTCACCAAAACCTTAAAATCAAATGCAGAAAGGCAGAAATAATAAATACACACTTCTCAGACTATAATGAAATAAAAATTACATGTAATAAAGGGTCAGGGAAAGGAAAACCAATAACTCATTGGAAATTAAATAACTTGATCTTAAATAATGGGTGGATCAAACAACAAATAATAGAAATAATTAATAATTATATCCAAGAAAATGCTAATAATGAGACATTATACCAAAATTTATGGGATGCAGCAAAGTCAGTTTTGAGCCATGTATCTCTAAATGCCTATATGAACGAAATAGAGGAGGAGATTGATGAATTGGGTATGCAACTAAAAAAAAGCTAGAAAAAGAACAAATTAAACAATCCCAATTAAAAAACAAATCAGAAATTTTGAAAATCAATGGAGAGACTAATAAAATGGAAAGCAAGAAAACCATTGATCTCATAAATAAAACTAAGAGTTGGTTTTATGAAAAAGTCAATAAAATAGACAAACCTCTGGTTAATCTGATTTAAAAAAGAAAGATAACCATATTACCAGTATCAAAAATGAAAAAGGGTGAACCAACAATGAGGAAGAAATTAGAATGATACTTTGGAGCTACTTTACTGAACTATATGTCAATAAATGGGACAAATTTAATGAAATGGATGAATATTTACAAAATTACTGCCCAGATTAACAAAAGAAGAAATAAATAGCTTAAATAACCCCATTTCAGAAAAAGAAATTGAAGAAATCATCAATAAACTCCCTAAGAAAAAGTCTCCTGGTCCAGATGGACTTACAAGTGAATCCTACCAAACATTTAAAGAATAATTAATAACTATTTTACATGAACTATTTAAAAAATCAGAGAGGAAGGAGTTCTTCCAAACTCCTTTTATGACACCAACGTGGTGCTGATACTTAAACAGACAAAGAAAATTACAGAACGATATCCCTAAAGAATATTGATGCAAAAATCTTAAACAAAATTTTAGCCATGGGACTACAGCAAGTTATTACCAAGATAATTATACCATGATCAGGTTGAATTTATACCAGGCAGGCAGGAATGGTTCAACATTAGGAAAACATTCTACATAATTAAATTTATCAATAGTAAAACCAACAGAAACCATATGATTATCTCAGTAGATCCTGATAAAGTCTTTGATAAAATACAGCATCCATTGCTATTAACATTACTAGAAAGTTTAGGGATAAATGGAGTTTTCCTTAAAATAATAAATAGCATCTATCTAAAACTATCAACAAATATTTTATACACACACACACACACACACACACACACACACACACACACACATATATATATATATATATATATATATATATATATATGATTTTGCAAGGCAAATGGGGTTAAATGGGTTGCCCAGGGCCACACAGCTAGGTAATTATTAAGTGTCTGAGGTTGGATTTGAACTCAGGTACTCCTGACTCCAGGGCCATTGCTCTATCCACTACACCACCTAGCCGCCCCAACAAATATTATATTTAATGGGAAGAAACTCAGAGCATTTCCAGTAAATTCAGGGGTGAAACAAGGATGCCTATTATCATCCTTACCATTAAGTATAGTATTGCTACTGCTAGAGAAGAAAAAGAAATTGAAGAAATCAGAATTGGTAATAAGGAAACAAAACTTTCACTCTTTGGAGCTGATATGATGGTATACCTAGAGAACCCAAGAAAATCATCTAAAAAGTTCCTTGAAACAACAAATTCAGCAAAGTAGCAGGATATAAAATAAACCCACAGAAATCCTCAGCATATATATATATATATATATGCATATATGTATATCTATATATGTATATACATATACAACAAAGCCCAACAACAAGGTATAGAAAGATAAATTCCATTCAAAATAACTGTAGACAATTTTAAATACTTGAGAATCTACCTCCCAAGACAAACTCGAAAACTGTATGAACACAATTATAAAGCTCTCTCTCCTCAACCAAATAAAGTCAGATTTAACTATTTGGAAGAATGTCAAATGCTCATGGTTAGGTCAAGATAATATAATAAAAATGACAATTCTGCCCAAATTAAATTACTTATTCAGTGACATACCAAACTACCAAATAACTACTTTACCGAGTATTTTTGCTACTCTTGCTTTTTTGTTGCTCTATATGAATCTTGCTAAAAATAATAACAAAATAGTGAGAATAGCAAGGGAACTCATGAAAAAAAAATATAAAGTGGCCTCACTCTACCAGATATCAAACTATGCAATAAAGCAGCAGTCATCAAAACTGGTTGGTACTGGTTAAGAAATAGAGAAATGGATCAGTGCATTAGTATAGGTTCAAAAGATACTTCAGTAAATGACTTCAGCAATCTATTATTTGACAAACCCAAAGACATCAGCTTCTGGGATAAGAACTGAGTATCTGACAAAAACTGTTGGGAAAACTGGAAAAATAGTATGGTGAAAATTAGGCATAGATCCACATCTCACACCCTATACCAAAATAAGGTTAAAATAGGTGCAGGGTTTAGACATAAAGAGTGATATCATAGATAAATTGATAGACCAAAAAAAACCCTATCTAACTGATCTATCTAATGATTTTGACTATATTAAATTAAAGAAGTTTTTGTACTTATAAAATCAATGTTGCCAAAATTAGAAGAAAAGTAGAAAGCTTGGAAACAATCTTCACAATTTGAAGTTCTGGCAAAGGTCTCATTTCTAAAATATATAGAGAATTGCATCAAATTTATTAGGTTACAAGTCATTCCCCAGTTGATAAATGGTCAAAGGATATGAACAGACAGTTTTCAAATGAAGAAATTAAAGCTAAGTATAATCATATGAAAAATTCTCCAAATCATTATTGATTAGAGATATGCAAATTAAAACAACAATGAGGTATCATCTTATATGTATCAGATTGGCCAAGATGAGAAAAAGAGAAGATGATCAGTGTTGGAGAGGTTGTGGGAGGACTGGGACACTGATGCATTGCTGGCGGAGTTGTAAATTGATCCAACATTTCTGGAAAGCAATATGGAACTATGCCCAAAGAGCAACAAAACTGTTCATACCCTTTGACCCAACAATTCCAATCCAGAAGAAATTGTAAAATTAGGAAAAGACCTATATGTTCCAAAAATATTCATAGCAGCTCTTTTTGTAGTGACAAAGAATTAGAAATTGAGGGGATGCCCATCAATTGGGGAATGGCTAAATAAGTTTTGGTACATGATGAATATTATGGAATATTATTATTCTATAAGAAGACATAAATGGTTGGACTCTAGAGAAGCATGGAATGAGTTACGGGATCTGATGCTGAGTGAAAGGGAGTAGAGTCAAGAGCATCAATAACATTATGAGATGAACAAAATGGATGCAACTCCTCTTGACAATTCAGAGAACTTGGACAACTGTATTCGACTGGTTATGGACTATATTATTCCAACTAAAGGAAGAAAAACAAAATAAAATAAAACACACACACACACACACACCAATCTCCCCTACTGAATCTGATAAACACTTTATAAAAAGTATCTCTTATGTATTTCTTTTCCTTATTTCTAATTCCTCATGCCAAAAATTACTAATTTGTAAATATGTTTAACAAAATGTTTGCATAAAATGCTGACCTGACTGTTCCCTACTGAGGAGAGGGGGGGGTAGGAAGGAAAATTGGAGGGAAATTTTGTAACTTGGAAATATGCATGTACAAATGGATGAAAATTTAAAAAAAGTCAAGAAGAAGAAGGAGGAGGAGGAGTAAGAGGAGGAGGAGCAGGGGATGGAGGACAAGGGAGGAGGAGGAAGAGGAGGAAGAAAAGAAGAAAAGAACAAATAAGAAGACAAGAAGAGGAGGAAGAAGAAGAGGAGGAGGGAGAGGGGAAAAAAAGATGATGTGTGGTATCTCAGAGCAAAAACAAATGTCTGAAAATAGATCAATGAGAGATTATTTAAGAATAATTGGATTAGGAAGCCAAGGTGCTGAGCACAATAATTCAGCTGAACTCCTAAAGCATTTCACTTCAAAGAATCTTAAAATAATGACTCAAGTTGAATAGCAGAATGACTGACCCAATGAAAGATTGGGATGAACCATTTTTCTCATCTCAAGATAATTTAGGAGGTCAGCAGGTCTGTTACATTATGGTGGTGGCAACACTTAACTCTGCAATGCAGGTAGAAGTTCTTAGAGAAGACTGCTACAGTTAGCAGCACCAGCTTTAGGAGTTTTCTGCCCACTGAAGGTAAGGGAATTGGATAGCTGCTCAGAAAAAGATTAGAGAGGATTCTTTGCTAGCACAGGGTGCAGGACCTGGTTGCATTCTCCAAATACAGTTATGGGTTGTAGTTTCAGTGTGAAGAGGTTCACTAGCTTTTGCAACTGTAGGACAACAGGGGCCTGATTAACATCACAGATCCAAAAAGGGCAACAGAACTAGTGGTTACAGGGGAACAGGGGCCCTGATAGCAGTTTCAGGGCAAAGAAGAGTGTTTGTGACTGTTCACAAAAGAGTAGGTAACCTGGTCTCAATTCCATGGCAGAATGGAACACTTTTACTCGCAGTTGCAGAAGAGCAGGGGACCTGGTTATAATTTAGGGCCAAGAGAAGCAATAGCATATGTAACTAAAGGGGAATAAATTCCTTTCCTGAGTAAAGACAAGTTACCACAACTTTCTTTGTATCATGCCACCTTAGAAGCATCAACAAATTTTAACACCTCAAGAACTATAGCTCTGAAAAGAGCAGCATAAAAAACCCTCAAATTTGGGACTATGCCTTCCACTTTGGGAGCAAAGGCAAACTTTAACATAAAATTAACTAAAGAAATAAGTTGGTAAAAAATGAGTTAACAACAACAACAACAACAAAAAGAACAGGACCATAAAAAGCCACTTCAGTGACCAGGAAGATCAAGACACAAACTCAGAAGACAACAATGCCTCAAAGAGAACTATAAATTGGACCCAAAAAATGTTTAGAAGATTTCCATAAATGATTTTAAAAATCAACTAATAAAGTAGAGGGAAAAATTGGGAAAAGGAATGACAGTGACACAAAAAACTATGAAAAGAGAATTAAATGCTTGGTTAGAGAGGCACAAAAATACTCAAGAAAATAATACCTTAAAAACCAGAGTTTGCTAAATGGTAACAGAGGCACAAAAATCCATTGAGGAGAAAAACTTAAAAATCAGAATAAAAGAGGTATAAAAGAAAAACAATACTTAAAAAATAGAAATATATAAATGGAAATTATCTAACCAAAAGAAAAAAGCTATCTAAAAATTAGAAATGGGCAAATAAAAACTAATGAAATGACACCAAGAAACAAAAAAGAACATAAAAATAAAAAAAGAAGAAAATGTGAATTATCTCATTTGAAAAATAACTGATCTGGAAAACAGATTGAGGAGAGATAATTTAAATATTATTAGACTACCTTAAAATTATTAATTGCATATTTTGTTTATTTATCCAACTTCATGCAAATTTGTCCAACCATGTTTTCAACAATCATTTTTTGCTTTCATTATTTTCTCTTTCTTCCCTTCTCTGTGATAGAAAGCAATATTATATATATTATACATGCATAACTATGTTAAACACAAATCCATATTAACCTCATAAGGACAAATAAAATCAAAATGGTAAAAACCCCATAATACATAAAACAAATTTTAAAAATTGAAAATGATAAACTTTGATCTGCATTCAGATTCCATAGTTTCTTCTCTGGATGTAGATGCTACTTTCCTTCACATGTACTTTATAATTGTCTTTGATTATAGTATTTCTGAGAGTCAACACATCATAGTTGGTCATCACAAAATTTTGCTGTTAGTGTGTACAATGTTTTTATAGTTCTGTTTACTTAGCATCAGTTCATGCAAGTCTTTTCAGGAATTTCTGAAGTCTTGTCCCTCATGATTTATTAAAATTTAATTTAGTTTTTCCAATTACATGCAAAGGTAGCTTTCAGCATTCATCCATTTGCATGTTTATGGGTTCCACATTTTTCTACCACCCTCAATTCTCTTCCCTTACTCTGCATGACAGTATACAATATGGTAAAAGTTGTACATGTACTCTCTTTTATTTTTTTGCAAGGCAATGGGGTGACTTGTCCAAGGTCACAAAGTTAGGTAATTTTATTAAGAGTCTGAGTAAGGATTTGAGCTCACGTCCTCCTGACTCCAGAGCCAATGCTCTATGCACTGCACCACCTAGTTGCCCCTTCACATATACTCTTGTGTTTAGCATATTTCTATATTAGTCATGTTGTGAAAGAGGAATTATAACTAAGGGGGGAAAACCTATGAGAAAGAAAAAAAATGATCCAATTCAAAAGTACCATAAACACCATCAAATTATCATTAGTTTATACCACATTCTCTTTTCAAGGACTCCCTATAGAAATACAGTACTCATGAGCTAGAGTATCATCAAAAGTAAAAGTTTGATCACATGTCAATTTATATCCAGACTCTTTGTTCTAAGAGACATGCAGTTCTCGAGTTGATTAATATTTCCTCCCCCTTACCTTTCTATACAACCCTTGAGTACTGTATTTGAAGATCAAATTTTCTGTTCAGTTCTGGTCTTTTTATCAGGAAAGTTTGGAAGTCCTCTAATTCATTGAAAATCCATCTTTCCCCCCAAAATAGTATGCTGAATTTTGTAGCACATCAATTCTTGGCTTGTAACCTAAACTTTTTTGCCCTCCAGAAAATCATACGTCAGGTTTTTTGATCCTTTAATGTTGAAACTGATAAGTCCTGTGTAGTCCTAATTATGGTTCCCTGGTATTTAACTTGCTTCTTTTTAACTGATTGTAGTGTTTTCTCCTTTAGCTGAGATTTATTAAATTTAGCTACAACATTCCTTGGAGTTTTCATTTTGGGTTCTCTTTCTGGGGGTGATGGATGGATTCTTTCAAGAACTATTTTATCTTCTTGTTCTAGGATATTAGGGCAGTTTTCCATGATAATTTCCTGTGTGATAATGTCCAGGTTGTTTTTCTGATCATGGATTTCAGTTTGAATATTATTTCTTCTGGACCTATTTTCCATATGCGTAGTTTTTTCTAAGAGGTACTTTACATTTTCTTCTATTTTTTTCAGCCTTTTGGTTTTGTTTGATGGAATTTTGGTATCTCACAGATTAATTCATTTCCATTTGTACAACTCTAGCTTTCTTCATTTAGCATTTTTGTTTTTTCCAATTGATTAACTTTGTTCAGCTAGTCAATTTTACTTTAAAAACTATTGTTTTCTTCAGTTAATTTTTTATAATTCTCTATCATGATTCTTATTTCTTTTTTTGTTTTTTTTTTTTTTGTTTCTTTTAGGTTTTTGCAAGGCAAATAGGATTAAGTGCCTTGCCCAAAGCCACACAGCTAGGTAATTTTTAAGTGTCTGAGACCGGATTTGAACCCAGGTACTCCTGACTCCAAGGCCAGTGCTTCATCTACTACGCCACCTAGCCTCCCTATGATTCTTATTTCTTTTCTCCATATTTCTTCCTCTTTTCTTTGGTTTTTAAAATCCCTTTGAGTTCTTCTAAGAGGTATTTTTGGAATTGAGACCAGTTCATTAACCCTTATTAGACTTCATATGTAGGTTATATTTCCCCTATTCTGAGATTGTGCTTTTATCATCCCTATCAGAACAGTAGCTGACATTGGTTGGTTTGTTTCTTTTTCAGTTGAGCTCTCTTCCTGTGTGATAGGTCTCAAGTTTTGTTTTTTTTTCCTGGAAAGCTGGGGTTTTGGTCCTTGACTTTCTATTCTGGCATTTCCAGTTTTCCTGGTTTGCTACCTGTGCTAGGGTAGCCTGACATGTCACCAACTTCCCATCGCTAGGCTAAAAGCCTCTCTCTGACTTCCTAGTTCTTCTGGTAACAATACACTGGACTATGCTTCCCTTTTACCCATGTGACATGCCTTTTTCTGAATTCCTCCAAGATATCTCACTGAAAGGTTGTTTCACTGTTTTGTTGTTCGGTTCTGTCAGTTTAGGATCTGTTTAGAGTCTTCATTCAAAGTTGTTTCAGGAGAATGCATTTTTTTCAAGAAATTATCAATTTTGGGGGTGAAACCAAGATGGTGGCATGAGGGTAGGAATTCCTGGAAACTCATCCCCCTGCCAAAACTACAAAAACTATCAAATTATGACTCTAGCCAAAATTTAGAGGGGCAGAACTCATAGAAAGACTGAATGATAATTTCCCAGTCCAAAACAACTTAGAAGATCCATTGTCTGTTTCACCAGGACCAGGAGTTAGAAAGAGCCATTACATAGCTGGGTTGGAGCAAATCAGCTTCAGTCCCCAGGAATAGCCCATAGGAAACTGGGGTCCCTGGCAGAGGTGGTGGTTTCTAGATCTCTTGGTATCAGGGTCACCAGGGACGACTTGAAGGGATGGTGAGAGAACTGTGCTACACCAGATGTGTGTGAAGCCCCAGCTCATGCTGACCTCAGAGCAATCCTGTGGTGGGAATGTGTGGAGCCACACACCAGAGTGCTCAGCACACAGACAGATGGGGGTGGGGAGAGACTGCAGAGATCTCACTGCTATCCCTGGGACAGGACTCTAATGTTTGCCCACACTCAGATCCAGGTTATAGATGTGGGGTCCCATAACACCACAGAAGAGCAGGGACCCTCCTCAAAGTTGCAGGGCAGAGGAGAGAGCTTGTGATCATCCACAGATCAGAGCACAGTTCAGAAGGGTAGTCAAAGCCTCTAATAAGACCTTGGAAGAATTGAGAACTCTGTGGGGTATACCCCCCCCCCCACAATAAAGCTTGGAAGTGCAGTAAATCAGTCATAAACTGACGAAATGAGGGAACAACAGAAAAAGAAGAACCTGACCATAGATATTTACTTTGATCTCATACAGGATCAATATACACACTCAGAAGATGACAAAGTCGAAACTTCTGCATCCAAAGCTTCCAAGAGAGATAGGAAATGGGTTCAGGCTATGGACAAGCTCAGAAAAGACTTTGAAAAACAAGTAAGGGAGATAGAGGAAAAATTTGGAAGGGAAATGAGAGTGTTCCAGGTAAATCATGAAAACCAAGTTGGCAGCTTGATGAAAGAACTGCATAAGAATCCTGAAGAAAATAACATGTTAAAAACAAATTTAGGCCAATTGGAAAAAGCAACCCAAAAGACAAATGAGGAAAAGAATGCCTTAAAAAGCACAATTGACCATCTGGAAAAGGAGATTTAAAAAGTTCTCTGGAGAAAGTAACTCCCTCAAATGTAGAATGGAGCCAAAGGAAGTTTATGACTTTGTGAGAAATCAAGAAACAACAATACAATACTAAAATAATGAAAACTTAGAAGAAAATGTGAAATATCTCATTGGAAAAACAACTGATCTAGAAAAAAGATCCAGAAGAGATAATTTAAAAATTATTGGACTACCTGAAATTCATGACCAGGAAAAGACACTTGGATTCATTTTTCAAGAAATAATGCAGCAAAATTACCCGGAGATTCTAGAAGCAGAGTGTAAAATAGAAATTGATGGAATCCACCAATCACATCCTGAAAGAGATCCCAAAAGGAAAAACTTCCAGGAATATTATAGTCAAATTCCAAAACTCCAAAGTAAAAGAGAAAATACTAAAAGCTGCCAGAACCAAGCAATTCAACTACCATGGCTCTACAGTTAGTATTACACAGGATTTGGCACCATCTACATTAAAGGCTTGTAGGGCTTGGAATATGATATTCCAGAAGGCAATAGAGCTTGGATTACAACCAAGAATCAACTCCCCAGCAAAACTGAACATTCACTTTCAGGGGAAAAGATGGCTATTCGATGAAACAGGGGACTTTCAGACTTTCCTGTAGAAAAGACAGAGCTTAACAGAAAGTTTGATTTCCAAGTATGGGACTCAGGTGAGGCATGGAGAGGGTAGATGAAAAAGGCTAATTATGAGGAACTTTATGATGATGAACTGATGTATTCCTGCATAGAAAGAAGATACCAATAACTCATATGAACCTCATTTATAAGAGCAGTTAGAAGGAGCATTTATAGAGAAGGCACAGGAGGGAGTTGAGTATAATGGTATAAAATAGTTTAAAGATGGAGTCAATGGGTGATAAAGGAAAGTACTGGGAGGAATGGGCTAAGATACTTCACATAAAGGACTCAAGAAAAAGCTTTTGCAATGGAGTGGAAAGCAGGAAGATGAGGGGGAATAAGTGAGCCTTCCTTCTCATCAGAAATGGCTCAGTGAAGGAAATAACATACACATTTAATAGGGTATAGAAATCTATCTTACCCTAGATAAAAACGAGAAGAAAGGAATGGAATAAGGGGGATGGGGGAGGGGAAGGGGAGTAGGTGATAGAAGAGAGAGGGAAGATCATGGGAGAACACAACACAGAGAGAGAATAGAATAAATGGGAGTGGGGAGGAATATAATGGAGGTAATTAGCAGCTAGTAATAGTGATAGTGGGAAAAGATATTGAAGATTCTTCTCTGGTGGACTTATGATAAAGAAGGCAACTCATCCCAGAGATAGAGTCAATGGAATCTCAATACAGACTGAAGTATACTTTTCTCCCCTCTCACTGTTGAGGTTTCTCTATCTTTTTATGTTTTTTTCTGTTTTTATCTATATTTAATTTTTATTTTTGTACAAATGATGTTTTTTATACATTACTAAAATATTCTTGTTTAAGAGTAAATATATACCCCTCCTCCCACAAACTATAGACCCTCATGAGCAATAAAGTAAATATAAAAAATAAAAATAAATGTGCTTCAGTCTGTGTTCCAACACCACTAGCTCTGTCATGGATGGATCACATTCTTTATGATAAGTCATCCCAAAACCTACTTCCATATTTTTTCCATGACGCAACTCTCTCCATTCATACCTCCCTGCTACCATATACTATATTTCTCTCTCCTTTCACTCTGTCCCTCTTCTTAAATGTGCTGCAGGGTAAGATGAGTGGCACAACAGACTGATCACTGTTCCTGGGGCCAAGAGGCCCCAAGCCCACATACCACCTCTAAGGCCCAGCAACCACCCAACCCTGTGGTCCTAAACAGGCCATCCAATCCTAGCCCCTTGCAAGAAGTAAAAACGAAAATGTGTTATATCTGACCAATCTCCCCCATGGTACACCCTCTCCTCAATCACTCATGTCCCCCCTTCCCCTTCTCTCCTTTTTACTCTAGATGACTATACCCCATTGAGTATATATGCTGTTTCCTCTCTGAGTCACCTCTGATGAGAGCGAAGGTTCCCTCATTCTCCCATCACCTTTCCTCTTCCATATCATTGCAATAAAAAAAACTTATTATATGAAATGTCTTAGCATATTCCACCTCTCCTTTCTCTTACTCCCATTACTTTTAGCCATTGACTCCATTTTTATACTATATTATATCTTCAAATTCAACTCTCTCCTGTACTTCATCTATAAAAGCTCCCTCTACCTGTTCTATTAAATGAGAAGTTTCATATGAGTATTATCAGTATCATTTTTCTATGCAGGAATACATGCAATTCATCAACATCAAGTCCCTCATATTTTACCCTTCTCCTGCACTCTCCATGATTCACCTGAGTCCTGTAATTTGAAGATCAAACTTCCTGTTCAGTTCTGGTTGTTTCAACAGGGACAATTGAAATTCCCCTGGTTCATTGAAAGTACATCTCTTCCCATGGAAGAGGATATTCAGTTTTGCTGGGTATTACTATTACTATCCCTCCCCCCCACTACTACTTTTACTATTACTACTACTACCACCTCCACCACCAATAATAGCTATAATTTACATAGCACTAATAAGATTTGTGAAACACTTTGCATATGCTATCTTACATGGTTTTGTAGGTGTTATTTATTGTCCTAATTTTGCGGATGTAAAAGAAAAATGATTTAGGGAGTCACTTTGCTATTAAGTGTCTGAGACAGGATTTGAATTCAAGTTTTTCTGGTTCCAAATCTAAAGCTCTATCCAAAATTAAAATAGTTACCTCAACGAACATTTTGGAGCTTCTATTTTTATCTGTAAAATGATACAGTTTTACTCAATGACCCTTACAGTCCTTTTTTCAATTCTAAATTTGGGATTTGTTAGAAGCAGTTATATTTTAGGCCTTTGAACTCTGCTTTTCTTTCCTGCCTGAATTTTTACAAAATCTGACGCACAGAAACAATTAGTAAGAGGATTACGTCAAACATGTGGAAGCAATGGCAATATTCCAATGGGAAAGACAAGCCCTCGACATTTGGCAGGAAGAGTGAAGGGAGGAAATCTCTTTGTAAAGTGATGATTCACACTTGTACAGAGGTTCTGGAAGGAATTAACTCAGGAGAAGGCTACAGAGCTCCCTGAAATGTATAAATGCTTCGGGCCATTAGCAATATGTTTGAAATCATGTTAGAGACAAAATGGAGTCCATTAGGTCATTGAAACCTTTTCCCTGAATTCAATATAGGGATGACAACTAAAGTAGCATTTGCTTTTTGTTGTTTCTGTTTCTGAAAACTCAGTTGTTCTCCATTTTTAATGAGTCAATTTTTCTCTAGGACCACCTTTGAGAAATAATTTTTTCCCATGAAAATTATGTTTTTTATGAAATCTTTATTGTCTGTGGAAGAAACCACTATTTTAAAGGAGAACATGACTGTTTGAGCTAGAGAATTACAAAGGAAGATAGTAGAGAAAGAGAAGGTTTTCAGGGGTTATATAGGGGATGGGGGTAGGGGTGAAGAAGGAGAAGTTTGTTTAGTCTTCTAAGTTAATTCATACAAAGATGAAAGTATCAGGCTGATAATCAACAGACTTAGCTATATTAGGAAGACATTTCCAATAAATTAGTTTGAGTTGCTAAAATTATTATTGAAAGAATAAAAGAAGTGAAGGAAAATAACTGCTAAATGAAAGAAAAACAAATACTCTGATCTGAAAGGCAGCCAAACCATGTTCCACTGAAACCATTTAAAGGCAGAAATCTTTTCTTGTGAAAGAACTGATCATGATTGCTGAGCTCAATTTTAACTCTAATGACTTTCAATCTCTTTAAGTATATGGGTTCTAGACTGTTCAGCAGTCTTTTTCAAATAATAGTAAAGCGTTTTTCCTCTAATCAATCAATCGACCAATAAATATTATTAAGTGTGTGAGTGTGTGTGTGTGTGTGTGTGTGTGTGTGTGTGTGTGTGTGTGTGTGTGTGTGTGTCTGTGTAAATAGGCATGGTGCTAAGTTCTGGGCTTCTGTCTTTGCTTCTAACTTTGAACAACCTGCTTTTACATTTTCATGCTGGTACTTCCCCCAGTGCATGTGGAACCTCCTCAAATTTTAAACATCCCTTTACCATGCCAGTCCCATTAGTGAATTCTTGAAACCTAAAGCCCCAGGAGGCCTTCTGCTGGTCAACCTTCATTTCCCTCTCAGCTGTAATTCTGATTTTCTAGATTTTAATACCTACTACCTTTTCAGTCCCTTCATCCTCTCCAATCTCTAATTTTTTTTGTTTTTTTATTTTTTGCAAGACAAGGGGGTTAAGTGATTTGCCCAAGGCCACACAACTAAGTAATTATTAAATGTCTGAGTCTATATTTGAACTCTGGTCCTCCTGACTCCAGGGCCAGTGCTCTATTCACTGCACCACCTAACTTTCCACAATCCAATCCCTAATTTTAAACTTTCTTTTGAAAACTGCCTTCCCTTATTAATATGTAATCACTTTGGGGGGCAGGAACATTTTCTTTTTGCTTCAATTTGCATCCCTATCACATAGTATATTTACTGGAACTTGAAAGTGTTTATTTAATAAATCATTTGTTATCTGCCTACCAAAGGGATTATAACAAGCATTTTTTAGTATTGTGGATTTATGAAATATTTCTTATAGCAACTCTATTAGAAGTATAGTATGTTGCTATACTTATAACTACCCATAGCTATATAGCTAAAAATGTCACAGACAAGGTTCAAAACCAAATCTTTTGGTTCTAGGTCCAAATTTATTTATTCAAATTTAATCTACATGTAAATTTTGAATAGTACCATGGAAATTATTATAACTCCATCCTTGAATGTTATATTTGAAACAAACCAAAAAACGTCATGTATTAAATATGAAATTGATAATCACATTCTATTTTAAAAATATGATCTCAAAGATGGTTTTGACTAATGAAAGTTATTTAATTAAAATAAACATATTATGTAATTCATTTTGTCAACTGATCTTTAAAATACTGAATGAAGCTATTTCTTCAACTTTCGTTATTGAAATGATTAACGAAAAATGCAAATTGACATTTTATGCTAACAAAATCCTAATGGATATTTATTGTGAGAGAAGTTTCATATTCTATCAGAACTCAACCTTTTATTGTGCTATAGCATTTGCAGATTTCATTTTTTCCTAATAATATAAAGCTTACATTTTTATTCCAGTGGTCTCACTATATTTTTGTTGATAGAATGATATTAGCTTACTGACTTTTGACATTTACTCCAAAATCTCAAAGCCTTTTAAAGCCAAAAGTATGGGAAGAAATGGTCTAACCTTTAATTATGCTATTTCTAGTTGCTTAGGAGGATAACCCTAAAACTAGATTAATTAGAAATTAAATTGATGTTTCCACAAACCGTAAATATATGTACTGTGTGAACAAATGATGTCAGCACTACCAGTGGTATGATACCCACAGCGACTAAAACGGGATATCCTATAAAGGCAGCTGAAGAGAAGGGAGTTTGTTTGGGTTTGACTTTTAAAAAGTGCCAAAGAGCATCTCTCTAGTCATTTGGAAGGAACTGGAACTGTGTGTATGTGAGAGCTGATTGTCTCCAGCCTCCTTCTGCATGAACTCTCTTTGGCTCTTTGCCTGGTTTTCTTTATAGTTTGTATTACCTCATTACTCCTCCTTCTTCTCAAGTGTACTGTTCTGCACAGCTTTTCCCGGGTGTGATCTTGTTGACCTTGTCTTCAGGGTTGGTCATGCAGAAACCTGATAAAGAAATTCAAAGCACTGTCCTGAAAGCAAGAGACAAAATTTGTTTTAGCCCAGGGGCTTCAAAATATTTTATAAATGTTCTCATTTTGATTTATAGTATGTTAAGTTGAAGGTAATTAGTAATTCTTCCCTTTTTTGTGTGTGGAAGTTTTTCATGTGAAAAAAATAGAATACTCAAATGGACTAAAATCCAAAATGAGGGAGAATTGTACTATCATTTCTATTAAATTTCATTTCTTTAGATGCTAATTCTACCATGTTGAAGGTTTTGATTTGCTCTATTAACCAAACTCTTAGCAATCTCTTCCAATTTTCTGTCATCTGTCTCATCTAATCCTTTTCTGAAATAATTTATAAATATGTTAAAACAGATCATGAAAACAAAAAGGCACCTTCAAAGAATATTTTCATAGAAAAAGTTGCCCCAAAGGAACTTTATAAAAATTGGGACTTGATCCCTGGAAACTTCACTAGCATCTCCTTTTAAGTTGAATAATGTTCTTAATATATATTCTTCTTGTCTAGTTAGGAACCAATTCTGAAACAATCTAACCAAATGATCATTTAATGAACATCTCTCTGTATAATCAACCAGTTAATTTGAAAGAATGAGGTTCTTTGTCAATAATTTTGTTGAAGACTAGGCTTTCACTTATTTTTTTCTTTTTATTCCATGCTAGTGATGTTATCAACAAAGGAAATTAATTATATTATTCTTACATGGCTAACCTTTTTAATGAAGTCAAGCTAGCACTTTGTGTTCTATACTTCATTTTCTAGATGTTTGTGAACCATACTTTTTAATAATCTGTTCTAGAAATTTTGCCAGTGAAACCTGAAGTTCAAGAGTCTATAATTATAGACTTAATTCTCTCCTTTTGGAAAATAAAGTCATTTATTTTCTTCAATTACTGGGGCACCTCTTCCATTGTCCATGATCTTTTTTTCTTTTCATGAATTAACTTCATCTTAATTCTGAACTTTAAAAAATTAAATAGAATAGAATTTACTAATACAGAGTAAGATAGAATAAGTTCAACCTCTAGTTTTAAAAGTTATCCTGCTTATCTGATCTTTTTTTCCTCAATTTAAAAATGCCATAAATAACTCCTTTCTCTCCCCTTCTTTTTTAATAACTGTCTTATTTTTATTTCCTTTGTGCCTTTCCAAGGCCCACTTAAACCCAATTCCATCTCAATGGAAGAAAAAAAGGAAAAATAGCTCTTATAATAGACATATTCAGTGAAGCAAAAGAATTTCTCACTTTGCATATGTTCAAAATTATATACTTTATATTGCATCTTGAGTCCATCACTTGTCTGTCAAGAGGCAGATAGCAATATTTGGTCCTCTAGAATCATGGTTGGCAATATCCTTGATGATAATTCTCAACTCTTTCAAAGTTGTTTTAATTTATAGTGCTGTTGCTTTTATATAAGCTAATCACCTGGTTCTGTTCATACAAGTTTATCCAGGTTTCTCTGAAGCAATTCTTTTTATTATTTCTTTTGGCATGTTCCATTCTATCACATTTTCATATCATAATTTATTTAACCATTTCTCAACAGATATTTACTAAATTTCCAGGACTTTTTTCTACTATAAAACAAACTGCTGTTAATATTTTTATACAGATTTTCCCCTCTTTTCTTGATCTCTTTGGTAGTATTATGCTTAGTAAATGATATATTTGGGTCAAAGTGCACCCACAATTTGGTTACTTTTTGTGCACAGTCCTAAATTGTTTTTCAGAATGAATGGACTAATCAAAGGACAACTAGTGCATTAGTGAACTTGTTTTTCTGAATTCTCCCTAACATCTTTGTTTATCTTTCCCAATTTAATAAGTTCAGAACTATTTTAATTTGTATTTCTCTAATTATTAGTTATTTGGAACATTTTCATATGGTAGTTTAATAGTTTGAGTTTCTTCTTTTTTTTTTAAACTACCTGTTTCATATCTTTTGATAGTAGCTCTATTGTGAAATAGTTCTCAGTGTTATACATTTGAATAAGTTCCTTATATATCTTGGACATGAGCCTTTTTTGGGAGAAACTTGAACCAAAAGCTACAGTTACCTGTTCCTTTTAAAATTTTAACTGAACATGTTATAGTTGTATATAAACTTAATCAAAATCATCTATTTAATCTTTAATATGAAAGATAATTTTTACTTGCTTCTCTGACTTTATTATGATTTGAAGAAAAGGTAAAAAAGATACACATATACAAAAATACAGTAACAAAGAATAGGAAACTAAGGCAGTACCCATCAATTGAGTAATAGATGAACAAATTATTACACATTAATAAAATGGAATGTTATTTGTGGAAGCATAATAAGTGATAAAAGGATGGTATTGGTGAAACAAGGAGAATTAAATAAACTTACACAATATTGAGAGGAAAAAAGAATAAAAACAGAGGCATTACTTTAATGAAGAAAAACTTCAGAAGACATCTCTCAACAAAATGACCAACTCTAGGCTTCTAGAAATTCAATAGTAATATATTTGACAGAGAGATAATTCATTCAAAGGCAGATTAAGACATTTTTAAAAACATGGTCAATGTAAGAAATTACAAGAGTTTTGCTATTTCTTTTTTCTCCTAGTTGTTGGGGGAAGAGGGTTGGCAAGGAAAGAAAATCAAGTTTTGTTCATCAAAAAAATTAGAAAAATAAAATTATTGTGTCACTTTTTACATCTAAATGAGGTATACATTTGGAACTTCATTTGCTGGAAGATTAGTATTTATGTTTTCTTAGAAGTTTTTTGTCCAATATTGAGTCCTCACCCCAGCAGGTCAGTTGAACATTAGTGTACTATTTTTTGGCTTCAAAATATTATGTACTTGATGTATTCTATTGATGAACCCTTATTTTTCCATAAGTATTAAATAATTTTAATAATTACTACTTTGAAATACAGTTTGATGTTTGGTAGAGCAAGGCCCTCTTCATTCCCACTTTTAATTTTATAATTTTTCCTAGAGACTCTTGGTCTTTTGTTACTTTGGATGAATTTCATCATTACTTTTCTGGCTACGTAAAATAGTTCTTCAGTATGCTTGATTTCATTTATGAAAATTTTAAAATTTTTTGAATTTTTTTTCATGCTCATGTTTCCCAGTTCTAATGGATAAGAATTTTCTTTTATTTCTTAAAATCACGAAAATGCTCTTACACTAGACCATTTATAAATATTTTTTGATTCTTTATATTTACTTTACAGTGCATTATCTGTACAAAACTACTCAAATATTTAAAAAGTATTTCTTTATAATAAATTTTAAGAATTTTTGTTAAATCAGTTTTTTCCTTTTGGCCATCAAAATATTATTAAAGACAGTAAAAAATGTTTTACATGTTTTGCCAGTAGAATAACTCAACATCTAATTTATCACTTTTTCTTTACTCAAAAGTAATTTTTATTCTCAATTCTAGGCTGATTAATAAATTAGCACTAAATTATGTCATGAAGAGAAATAAAAGATGCAGAATGCACACATGAAATAAGATAGTTTAAAAAATGAGGAAGAAAAGAAAAAATATATACAACATTTCAGTGCATTTCTGCAAATCAAAAATTAAGCAATTTTTATTGTTAAGCTAAATAGTGTTCAGGGGAGCAGACATTGAATCAATGTGATATGAGGATCAGTGATAGCACACAGTTAACTGGGAGAAAAGTACATTACAGGCATTTTTTAGTATTTAAAAATTATGATGTGGAGACTTGTTCTTTATGGTTCCAGAAGACAGAATTTGGAAGAATGACTCAAAGTTGCAAAAAGGCACATTTAGATTAAATGTGAGGGAAAAAAAAAAGCTATCTAAAGGGGGTTGCTTTAAAAGTTGATGTGTCTCCTCTTCATGGAGTTATTTGACAGAGATTAAAAGACATGATAATAGGACTCCTTTGGTGTATGAGTTGGACTAGATGGCCATTAAGGTCTCTCTCACCTTTCAAATTCTTTCATTTTTATATACTTTTTCCATATCTATATCTATAGATATTTATGGATATATATGAATATAGAAATCCTATGTCTCCTAGGATACATAATACATTAGATATATATTTGTGTGAATTCACTTTTGTAACATATTAATTGCCCATATATCACTATAAATAAATATTCAATATACAACTATTTTTAAAAACCCTAAATATAGCAAATTATCACTTGAATACCTCATCATTTTTTCAATTTTAAGAAGTTATTGTTACTGCATGTCTGTGTTAGAGGCAATTATTTAGCCAGTCTGAATAACGAATATGATCCTGCCCCCTTTGACTTATTGGGATATTGTCAATTTTACTATGGTAGTAAGTACTTATTTCTACATGGATAATTGTTATTAACTGATAATCATAAAAAGAAGCATGCTAGTGGGTTATTTTTTAGATTATAATATCTTTAGCCTACCTCTGACCCTCCAGGGATGTCCCTACTAGTCTGCGGGGAAGTAGTAGCCACTCTGGAAATGCTGTCTGCTTCTATCAATGGTTATTAAGAGAATAGCTCCAGAGTATGTGTTCCATACAAAATATAAAAAGAGTCTTAAAATTAATAAACTAAAAGAATTAAAACCCAGATAGCTTTGAAAATTTATTAGAAGAGTAGCTTCTAAACTTATACTCACTAGTACATTTTAGCAAACGGAAATTTAACAAGAAGTAACAAGAAATTTCTAACCAAAAGTCGGGATGAAATTTTTTGGAATATGTACTGCTCTATTTTTGGAAAACCAAAAAAATTAAAAATAAATTTAAGTCTTAAGACTCTAGTAATGGTTTGGTGGGGGAGGTCCTGTATTCAAAAGAATGGGTTACCAATGGGAAAGAAATATCATTCTTAAAGGTGAAAGCCCATTCCAGACAAGATTTACAGAAACACAAGAAGCCATTCTTTTCTTGTGGGAGAAACATCACTATGTTTGTTTTTCATAGTCTGATGCACAAATATCTTAGCTCTTTCTTTTCTAAAAAATGAGATATAGCAAAAGACAGATAAGCAATCTAACCATAGTGAGATATAATTTAAAAAATAAGAGAAGATCCATAATCTCATGCACAATTAGTTCTACAACTAGAAACAACCATAGCTCTAAAAATACAAAATTAAGCAACATACTAAAAGCTCAGAAGAGAATATATGCCATGTGACCCCAATGGAGTTTTTCTTTATTTTTTTAAAAGAACATTGTAAATTATATTTCTATAGGTATTGATTTACTTTGGTAGTGTGTCTCCAAGATTTTTAATGCATTTTATGATCATTTTGAATGGAATTTCCCTTTCTGTTTTTTGTAGGTTTATTGCATAACCTGACACTTTCCTAAAATTCTTAATTCCCCCAATACTTTCTTTGCTGATTCCTTTTAATACAAGAAAAGTATGTCATTATTAACAAATAAGGATAGTTTAGCTTCCTCCTGCTTAAATTAGTAAATGATTTTCTAAATTAATTAATAATTTCTTATTGCCATTTTTGAATATTTAGAACAATGTCAAAAATTTTAGCATATAGTCTATTGCATATAATGTTAACTTTTAGCTCCTATGAAAGCTCACATTTTATCATATTAAAAATCATCTGTCTATACCTGTGTTTTGAAGATTTTTTTTACAGTTTTTTTGCAGTTTTTACACTTTGTCTAAAATTTTTTTATATGTTGATGCAATAATGGTGTTTGTGATGTTTTTGTTTTCTAATATGCATATTGTTTTCCAAATATTGAACCATTTTGAGTCCAATTTATTATAAGGAGTTTTTTAAAGGAAAAATTGCTGACGTTTTTTTGCCAGGATTTATTTAAAAATTTATATTTATATCTATTATTTTATATCTAATTATATTTCTTTACCCTATCCTCCCCTATTTTAGGTATAGTAGTAGATTTGTCTTATAAAGGAGGTTGTTAGAGTGATTTCTCAAGTTTGGGGAATATTTTGTGAACTACTGTTATTATTTGTTCTTTAAATATTTGATAGAATTCTCTTGTTAATTCATCTGGATGAGGAATTCTTATTATCCTTATTAAATATATTTGCTTTAACAAATTATGGCTTCTGGCTGACTTAAGGGAAAAAGCCCCTGAATTCAGAGATTATTTAATTTCTGTCTTTGTCCCTACAATTTAGAACAGTGTCTGGCACAGAGAAGTCACTAAATGTTGATTGACTTATTGATTGACACACATAAGGATGAATTAAACTTCTGAGCAGATTCAAATTCACATGACGTAGATTTATTTGGGGAACTGCTACACAGGTTTATAAGAGGTATAACAAATGCCTACCAACTTTAATTGCATGGAGGAATAAGTATAGAGTGATTAAACAACTGATCAATCATCTTTTTTTTGAGACTTCTTACTAGATATTTGGTGTTTATTCTTAAAATTGTATCATTTTGTAGTGTCACCAATATTTTGTGATTTTCATTTGTGTTTATGCCCTTGTGCTATGTCCTCAAACATTCTCAACCTTACCTTATTGAGTTATCTATTTAGGTGAAGCTACAAAACATAACATCAGTTTACTTAGCTTTAAAAACCAAACAAACAAATTTGTGATCTTGACCTATTTTTCTCAATGTCCATTAATTCTCTTCCTTCCAGTTATACTTTTGCCTTTACTGAGATACAAACAAGACTTTGTTATTTTTTGGTATGCAAGCATCGAGTTGATTTTCCTTGAGGCATTGATTCTATGAAAGAGTCTTTGTACAGTATAAATTAAAGCTTTATTAATTGCCTTTGAGAGGGAGTCTTGTCAGTGAATTTGATTTTTCTGCTTAAGGTACTTTTGAAGCTAATCAGGTTTACTTAAAGACATGATTTCAATCAGAATTTATGTCACAGAGGATTAAATATTCCTTTTTTTGGGGGAGAGGAGAGGTGGGAGGGATAGGATTTGACAAACATCCAGTCATTTAGGAAAGAAAATTGATACCTACATTATAGGAGGAAACAGAGAAATTAAATACCATTGAATTTCTGAGAATGAAGAAAATGACGTTAGCAAATGGGAAAGTGAAGGAGAAAGATGAACTAAAGGGACTTGGAAATTTATTTAATATTTCCATTTCTCCTTGCCTGACTATGAAAGCAAAACAAAAGATTTCAAAAATACCTTTCTAGTTGTTCATGGTAGCAAGTATGCTCAACAAGGTCAAGTAGAGTTTATTTCTTGTGCAAAACTAGATGAGTTTAAATCGATGGTATTTCTTGTAGAAGATTAGTGCACATTAGTATTGCTATAGTAATCCTTGGAGATTTAAAATGTTAAAATTTAATAGCATGAACTCTTGACTTTTCATCTAGACACTTTGAGTTATAGAGAAGAAATTGTACTGCTTCTGGATTTGTACATCAGAATTTTCCACAACCTGATATAATGAATATCTTTCTGAATTTACACATCTTTCTCTGTACTATGGTTAGTATTATCCAAGCTACAAAATAAGTTTTTTATTAAGGAATACTGGTACACCAAACATCCTCCTTCAAACATCCGTCCTACCTTTGCCAATAAAAAATATATTGAGTATAAAAGTTAAGGTTTATTAAGTACTAGGTAACTGGTTTTCTAACTTTATGTATCTAGCTATCTAAGAGGCATTATATTCCAGTGTTTCCTAAGAAATTATAATTTTATAAGTCCATAACTTTAAGCCATAATTATAGCTCAAGAGCATGAAAAAGATATATTTAGCATAACCTGTATAAAATAATCAGTATCTTTTGCTATTTACAGAAGCAGACATTCTGACATCTGTTTGAGGGAAGAGTTATCTATCTGACTTTGTTAATGAAATATACCATCAATTATTTATAGCTTTTTGGAGCTGTCTTATTTTAGAATGTATTTTGTTACAAAATCAAACAAAATACGCATTTTATAAATCATTTTTCATTTACTGTGTGTAATATTTGTACCTACCAAATGTGAAGTACCTACTTAAACTAGCAGTTAGCTGGAAAATTCCATTGAATAGTCACAGAAACAGTAGTTCACTCATTTCCTTTGGAATCAAAATAAAAAAGAATCAGAAAGATATTATTTTTTAATCATAGGAAAAGCTCTTTACAAAGAATATTTAGAATCTCTAGTTTTATTCAACTTTAGTTCAAATGTCACTTCCCACATGGAACATTTCTGATATATCCCACTTGAGATTATATTGTATTTACTTTGTTATCTGTTTCACGAATACGTACAAGGTTACATGTCTTCTGAATAATGTAAACTCCCTGAAGACAGGGGCTGTTTTATTTTTATCTTTGTATCACCAGTGCCTAGTGCAGTGCTTTGCATGTGGAGGATAGTGAATATTTTGTTGATAGAATGAGTGATAGTAAGGCCCTCCTCTTTTGCTTGGGAATGATCATCCATAATGATTTTATCTTTGTTGGAGTAACTATGACAATCTCATAACTAATTTCTCTGAAATAATTATGATGGATTTTTAGGGAGACTGATTCTGCACATAATTGTAACAGATATTTTGAAGATGCCATTTTAAAATGCATTGAAAAGCTTAGTAATGTTTTTAAAAATGTATTTCCAATTATCTATCCTTTTCATGAACTATCAGGAAAGAAAATTAATTCATATGTTGCTACTCATTTTCTTATTAGCTTATTGATTTAAAAAAACACTATCTGATCTCCAAGAGAGTCATTTTCCTCCTTTTTTTCTTAGAAATAGGAAGTAAGTTTTTGCCAAGAGAAAACCAACTCCAATCCCCAAAGGTTGAAGTTTGTTTTGAAACCCCAAACTTTTGAGGTTTCAATTGCTTCTAAACTTGGCAGAACACCTCTCCCCATCTTCCAGTTAAAATTATACTACATAGCACCATTTATGATGACTTTAATAAGTCTTATTAGAGAAGAACAACTGTATTCTGTTTAGGTGGTACAGAGTAAAGAGCCTTGGCTCTGGATTCAGAAGACTAAGCTTTGACTATCCTGTTTCATACCTCTGTGACCTTCAGTGAGCCATTTAACATCCGTGAGGCTTAGCTTCTTCAACTGTCTAATAAAATGGGAGATAGACTAGATGGCCTTTGGCATCCCTTCCAATTCTGGATCTATTATCTTATGATCCCAGGTCATATAAACAGAAAAATGCTTCAAATTATTTGTTGTCTTCAAAATGACTAGCTGTGTTAGGCAATTATAAAAATAAAAATATTTCAAGATAAAGTGTACTAGTTAGATAAATAGTGTCAACTAATAAAAAAGCCATTTATAGGTGATGTGCCTATAATTAGTATAAAAAATCAAAGAGTAAATAACAATAACTCATAAGCGCTTAAAATGACCTTTAGAAATTATCTTACATCATAGAAGTTTGTGACTGTCAAAGGGTAACTCAGATTAAATTTATACATCTATAAATCAAATGTAATACTTGGTCCTCACTTCCAACTGTTTAAATGGGGAGAGAACATATGCCACAATTTTTGAGAAAAGAACTTGTTCTTTTGTAAACAGTCAAGTTTATAATTTCCAGGAAAAGAATTAAAGGGATCCAGAGGTTTTCTAGGTTGTTAAAAATAATCTCTGTGAATTTATATGCCATGGACCAGGTGAACTTCTCTAGCTAAGTGAAGTTCTGTGAACAAAAGTACATTTATTTCTGCTTTTCCTTCAAATTCTTTTCTAAAAGAAGGTTGGTTGAGTAAGACAGAACCATAAGTGCTGATATTTATTCCATAATGTCTGGTTTGTGACTGCTATTACCCTTCTTATAGAGTACAGAAAGATATATTTGTTCCTGTCCATCTCATACAAGCAAAACCCTTGAATATATAAAACATTGAACAAAAATTTCCTGAATGAATGTTTAACACACCTATGTGAGGCTTTATAATATGGGAAATGACCAAGGAGAGTAAGACTAAGTAAAGCTATTATTAGAAATAATGCCCTCCTAGGCAAGGATAGGTTCTAGAAATGTTTCTTAGAATTCAGATCTCTAATTTCAGTGAAATTACATTCAGTTCAGCACTTGGGATGTGACATGCTCTTCCCAATTCTCTGTATCTTATGTAAATCAATCAGTGTTCAAAAATCAGAAAACAGGAGAAGATACATAAGATACTAATTTCTTTCCCCATCAGCTTCTACCTTATGACTCAAGGAACCTAAAAAAAACTTACTAGCACACTGAGAGATATGACCTTACTTGTATAAGAAAGAAAAAATGGGAAGTCAGTTTTTTTATCTGCTCCACCTTACTCGGCCTGCTAGCTATTCTGAATTCAAGTTGCCCAGAAAGTTAATGGAGGCCCAACTTGAGACAGACATTCAAAATTCAAAAGTACCATATCCCAACTTTAGCCCTCTTGAGATTTCAGTTAACTATTAAGAATAATTTTTAATAAATTTCATTTGGGAATCTAACTTTTACATTAAGACTCTCATTTTCCCTTTTGAGTGTGAATATTCATTTATTATTATCCTACAAATCTACTCAGTTAGAGAGGCATTTGCCTCAAATTTAGGAATTAAAATATGTGGGAGCATTTTATTAATTGTTTTCTATTAATACTTGTCAGGTATGTCAAAGTGGAAATTCCTTTTTGTATTGGTTGAACTAGATGATTGTTAAAGCCTCTTATAACTTCCCAGTTCTGTGCTACAACATCTCTTCTTTGGAATTAAGGTAATTCATTCTATTAATTTGAATTCTGATGATTTTCAGTGATCTTTTAAAAAATGTGTCAGTAATCTTTTGACTTGCTTTGAATGAATCTCAAAAGTCTTGGTATATTTTCCCAATGATGTAAATTTCTTTTCTTTCTTTGTTTTGTTGTTTGACCCACCAATTCTTGAGTATTAAATTATTTGGTCAGCAATTAAAATCTTTTCTTTAAAGGCTCTTCATGTATTATAATATGCTATGTTGTTTCAGCTAAATTTTGTGTTAAATAGTTCTTTTTTAATTTATTCATGAGATTTTTAAGCCTAGTAAGTGACCAATTTTTGCAAAAGTGCTAAGCAAACTTTAAAATATGCTTACTTCCTTTGACCTTCATCTGTTCAGGAGAAGCTAGAGATCTCCAAACTCTTAAGTTTTCTAAAATTCTATTCTGATCTTATTGTCTTTATTTTTGCTTTTTGTTCTGGGGCCTAAACTAACATATGTTTGATGTTTATTTCTCATGGTAACTCAGTTGAATTTTCCTTTAATTATTTAGATGCTATGCCATATAGCAATTATATATAAAATACAGATATTATTTAATTTAGATTGTCTTTCAAAATAATACAATTTCTTTTCATTTAATTTTTTTGAGTCTATTTATTCTGTTGCTTTGTCTTAGATCATGCTTACTCCCCCCTGATTTGAAACTCTTCTATGACATTAAAATCTATTTGTTTTACCTTTTGCAATTGTACCATTTTTCAAAGTAAATAATTCTTGATTGAAAGCTTTAATTTTTATATTTTTGAATATTATATTTTTAGGTCTTTTCACCTTTATGATGTTATTTGTCTTATGGGATACTGTGATTCCTTTGTGCTTGAATTCTTTGTTTTGGGCTACTTAAAGAACTTTTTCTATGACCTAAGAGCTCTAGATTTTACCTTCAAGATTTCTAATACTTTTATATTTGTTCTCAGAAGGTGATTGGTGGATGTCTTTTGTTTTCAGTTTTTCCTCTGGTTTTAACAGATTTGAATAATTTTCATTTATAATTCTTTGATTATACATTATTTCCTTGTTTTGGTTTTGAATTTCAGGCAGTCTGATAATTCTTAGATTGTCTCATGTTGACCTTCCATATAACTTTTGTTTTTTTATTTTTTGGATAAGATACTTTGCATTATTTTATTTACATTATCAGTACTTGGTTTCTATTCTTTTCAGTTTTAATATTTTGGAATCTTTCTCCTGAGTAATCTATCCTAAGATAGAGATGTTCCCTTTGAATCTCTCTTTCATAGCTTTCCTTTCATTTATAATCTTTTTCTTTTTGTCTCCCTGGGTATTCTCTAGTCCTAGTGCCCAAAACTCTGACAGGTAATTGTTCTGATTATCCTTTTCTGTGTTTTTCTCTTGGACGATTCTATTTTTTTTTTTTTTACAAATGAAAGATTTCATTTATATTTTGAATTTTACAATTTCCCCCCAGTTTTGCTTCTCTCCCCTCAACCCCGAAGGCAGCCTGTTAGTCTTTACATTGTTTCTTGAACAATTCTTATTATTTCTATATAGTGTTTACTATTTTTCTTCTGTTTATTCATCTTTCTAGTCTCAGGTCTTGATTTGGACTTTAGTACCTGGGTCAGACTGTGACACCCCTGCCTTATACTCTCGGATGGCATGTTTGATCTTGACCTTAATTTTCTGAGTTCTACTTTCCTAAAGGTATATGCATTCATAGTTCTGAAGATCTCTAGTGTTCAAAGACAGAATTCTAAATTTGTATGCTTCTGATCAGGGCACTAAGTGATTTCTATTCTTTTACCATCAAGCTTCCAGAATCTGGATGCTTAATGGTTTTTGTCATGTTTGAGTTTTCTGAAATCAACATGAATGGTCTTTGGCTTCTTGTAGCTTTTTTGACTAGACAATTTGGTGTCCTTCTCCCCTCTATGAATTTTCCTTAATTAGTCCACTGAGGGTACTTCAATTTGGACTTTTGGGGCAGAGCCAAGATGGTGGTACAAAGCTATCTCCCAATATAACTTTAAATGAAGCCTCTACAAAGACCTTAAAGTTACAGATTCCAACAAAAAATGCAAACCAAGTTCTCAACTCAAGATATCATGAAAGATCTTCAGTAAAGATCTGGCTCTTTGGGCATAAAGGGGAGTTCAGGATAGATGGGAGAGTGAGAAAGTCAGCAAGCTCTCAGCCAAACTCAACTCAGATTCCAGCTCAGCAAACCAACTAGAAAGATAGCAAGCTAAAAGGGAGGGTCCCAAACCTTAGACAAAATCCAAGCCCTGGGGCAAAAGATAGGATTGAGTTGGGAACAAACCATTGCATAGATAAAGTCTGGGCATAAGGGAGGAAACAAAACTCTGCATGGGCAACACCTGGGTTATATGGGCAACACCTTGGCAAAAATAAGCCCGGGATCAGATCCTAGTCCCAGAACAAGAAGTCTGGGAATATACTTCCTTTACCCTATGAATAGACCTCAACTATCAAAATGATCAAAAAACCAAAAAAAGAGCACTAACCATAGAAAGCTACTATTCAGACAGGGATAATAATACTATGTCAGAGGAAGAAAGCAGTGTGTACAAATAAAGTCTCAAAGGAGTTTATGAATTGCCCTCAAATCCAAAACCTTGTGGAAGAGCTTAAAAAAGGAATTTAAAAACTAAAGAAAAGAGGGAAGAAGAAAATGAAAAAGAGAAATGAGAGTCATGAAGGAGAATTATGAAAAATTGACCAAAGAAATCAACTCCTTTAAAAGTAAAAATGACCAACTAAAATTGAAAGAAAAAAACACCTACTGAAAAAGGAAAACAAGCCATTTAAAAGTTAAACCACTCAATGGAAAGGGAAATACAAAAGTTACCTGAAGAAAATTAAACCCAAAAATTAGAATTGGACTAATGGAATCTATTGACTCCAATAGATACCAAAATCCCATCAAACAAAAATAAAATGATGAAAAAATAGAAGAAAAGGTAAAGCACATTTTAGGAAAAGCAAATGGCTTGGAAAATAGATCTAGGAGGGATAATTTACGAATTATTTATCTACCCAATAGACTTAATCAAAAAAAGAACCAAGGAAATTATCTTGGAAAACTGCCCTAATATTCTAGAACAAGAAGGCCAAAGGAGTCCTTCAAAGAATCCCAGATCACTTCCAGAAAGAGATACCAGAATAAAACCAACCCTCCAAGGAACTTTGTAGGTAAATTCCAGAATTCTTTTTTTTTTAATTTAAAAAAATTTTTTTTGCAAGGCAAATGAGGTTAAGTGGCTTACCCCAGGCTACACAGCTAGGTAATTATTAAGTGTCTGAGGCTGGATTTGAACTCAGGCAGGCCTGACTCCAGGGCTGGTGCTCTATCCACTGCACCACCTAGCTGCCCCTTAAATTCCAGAATTCTTAACCAAAGGAGAAAAATAGCAAGCTGCCAAAAAAAAGCAATTTAAATACCAAGAAAGCCCAATCTGGATTACACAGGATTTATCAACTTCATCATTAAAGCATCAGAGAATCTGATATTCCAGATGGCAAAGGACCTAGGATTACAACCAAGAATTAACCCTTGATTTATCACTCTTTCTACATGTGTACTCCTATGATATTCCTTGAGTGCTCTTAGTTAAAATAAATGAAGTATTAGATTACATTTTAGTTCAATTTCAAATCAACCAGAAAAGACAATACATATGTATGAACCAAATGAGGATCAGCATAGAATAGCAGCGGGTATAAAACGTAATATAGAAAAGCAATCTGAATAGAGGTAATGGGGAAATTTCTTAAAAGGAAAGTCAGATTTCATTATTTACTCTACAATCCAGAAGAGAACTTCTTTAAATGATTCTTGAGTAGCTGAGGGTTCATGTAAGAGTGACAAACATAAGGCAAGAAGAAAGGGCACCATCATTGGAAACAGGAAACCAAAGAGTGTAATAGTATCCTCAATTTAGCATAGAATAAATACTCAATAAATACTTTATTTAATTTATTCATTCCATGCTTCTAACTCTTAGTTGTTGTTGTAATCTCTCTTTTAAAACGAAAGCTAAATATAAATAAAAACAAAGCAAAAAATCCCAGATTATATTTTCCCTATGCTTAGATAAGAGGAGTTATACTAATTAATCTCTTAAGATCTCTTCCAGGTCTTTACTTCTTGATTCTATGATATGTAAAGAAAATGTAGAAGTACAAGGAGCAATTTTATATTATCTTATAGCTAATGATATTAGAGATGAAATATAAATAAAATGCTTTTTATGGAATAGATGCTTGGTAAATGTTTCTAATGATTCTTACCTTTTATTATTCTATCCTTGGGGGTGGGGGAAAATTGGGCTGACATTCTTGTGCTACTAATAGAAGCTGGACTGGTGGGAAAAAGAAAATGAAATTTAAATCCACTAGTTGGAAATATATAATTTCCTTAGTGCTTGTCCTCTAAAGTAGTATACCCTTCATTGTTTTTGTAATCTGAAGTGTAAAAGACCCTGCAAAAATATTTATGGGCTCTCAGAAAACAGGATTACACTTTAAGATACTTATAAATTAAAAGGGAAACTACTAGTGTTTAGATCAAAGAAATATTTTCCTACAATTTTTAGATTTCTTAAGAGCAGAAGAGCTAAAAATTCAAAAGCTTTTTATAAGCAATATATATCTACATACACAAATGTATATGTGTATATATATATTCACAAACATTTATGTGTATATATATATATGTACTTATTCATCTAGAAGACTGTAAAATGGCAAATTTAAAAATTAATTCTATTCATCACAATTTACTTCTGATTTTAACATAATTAGAAACTGATGTCAGAAAAAAACCCAATTGAAATCATATTTTGTGTGTATTCTAGTGTATTAGAGAGAAAGAGGAATAGGAAGGAACCAGAAGGATCAATAAAAAAGCGAACACAGGGGCCTAGTACATATGAAAAGAGAGAAAACAAATGATTCAAGTTGAATGATTGATTTTAATGTTATATTTCACATACATCTCTCTAACTCTCTATCTCTCTATCTCTATATATGTGAAAAGTAAGAAAATCTAAGTTTTGGAAAGGAGTTATTTATTACCTGTTTTAAAAATCTCTTCATAAGAAAATAGCTTTGAGAACTGTGACTTTATGGTGGTCACCACTTCCTTTTCTAGATATTTACTAGAATATCTACAATAGAATCATCCTTTTATATACAGCATAGAATTTAGTCAGGAATCAAAATCATGCATTGTTGATATCTTCCTCACTTTTATAAAAATTGGGACAATATTTATCCTTCAGCCTAGAGTACTGATCTCTTTCTCTATGATCTTTAAAATAAAATTATAATGACTGAGAAAACTTCCTTATTTATTTTCTTTTCTTTGACCCTTCTTCTTTCCTTTCATACAGATAAAAAGACCTTTTTTATTGTCCTTAATATTCCTAACCAGCCTCAATGTATTCTGTAATGCAGAATTCCTCAGATTTTTTCCCCATAGGATCTTGTTCATTTAGTTAGCCTCTTTTACCTGAGTTTGTTTTCATTTTCTGTAATCTCTTTATAAAATATAAGTTGGTTGAATAATTTTCTGTTCATATGCAAAACAATTCCCTATTTTCCTTTTCAATAAACTTGCTCAAGGTCATACAGGAATAAATAGCAAAGCTGGATTCCAACTGTGGTGTGCTGAAACTAGCTTATTTCCAAAAGGCCTGGCTATTAAATTTTCAATGTGAGCATTTATATTTTGGAATATTGACAAATGCTTTAAATCAGGCTTCATTTTTTCTTTGAATGAACTTTCTAGACTTAAGAAAATGAAGAAAAATGAAATTTACAACTGAGTTGTGTATGCATTCCTTTCCCTCCCCATCTCCCAAAGAGTTGGTTGCTAAACATTTGATAATGCACCATATATATATATGTATATATCTATACATATATATATATATGTATATATATATACATATATATATATATATAGGTTGAGTAGCAAAGACTACATACAATGAATCCCACTGCCTGTAGTTAGAGAGTATGATCTTTCTGAAGATCTAGGCAAGAAGATTGAAGGGAAGTGATCAGACCATTAGGAGGAGAAGCAGGAGAGAGTGGTATACTAAAAGCCTAGAGAGTAGAGATTTCCCAGGAGAAATGGGTGAGCTACTGTATCAAAGGTTGAAAAAAATCAAGAAAGATAAGGATTGAGTAATGCCTGTTAGAATTCCCAGATAAGAGATAGATAATAACTTTGGATGAAACATATATAGTTGAATAATGAAGTCAAAAACAAGATTGCAGAGGGTTTAGAAGAAAGTGAGAAAAGAAGGAATTGAGGCAATAAGTCTAGATGGTTTCAAATAAAATAGGTGAGAAGAGGAGAATAGTTTTAGGATAAACACTGACTAGGATGGTAGAATCAAGTGACACACACACACACACACATATGTGTATATATGTATTAAGAATTGAGGAGTCTAGGACTGGAGCCACAATCAAGGCATGAAGCTAGTATAGCTAGCATGCTCCTGGACCTTTCTCTACATAAAGGTAAATGAAGCCTCTGCTTTATTAAAGACATTAAAGCTTCAGATTCCACTCCCCCACCCCACAAAAAAAGAAAAGATCCAAAGAAGCTTTCAGTGGTAGACATGATGGAAGATCTTTAGTGAAGTTCTGTCTGGGGGAAAGGGAAATAAAGCCCAGCTAGGCAGGAGAGTGAGAAAGCCAGCAGGAGATTTTTTAAACACAGTGAAATCCAGGTCCTCAGAGTTTGACAACAGCATAGGTCCTAGTCAGCAGGGAGAGTCCCCACCCCACACAAAAGATGAATGCTGGGAACACTGAGACAAAAGACAGGACTGGGTTGGGAACAAACACTGAATAGGCAGGCCCTGGATATAAAGAAGAAAACAGACCTCTGCAAAGGCAACACCTGGACTGGACAGGCAATATCTTGGCAAACAACAAGTCAGGGATCAAACCCCAGCCCTGGCATGAAAAGCTTAGTTCTATACTCCCTATTCCCCAGGATTAGAGCACAGATATTTCAAGATGTGCAAAAAAGCTAAACGAGTTCTCATAATAGAAAACTACTTTGCACATAAAGATGATAACAAAGGCATGTCAGAAGAAAAAAAATCAACGAAAAATTGCTCTTAGGGTAAGTCTTAAAAGAGTCTATGAATTGACACATTAACAACATTGTGAGATGAACAACCTTGATGGAAGTAGCTCTTCTCAGCAGTTCACAGAGCTAGGACAACTGTATTAGACTGGCTAGGGACAATATTATCCTCATCCAGAGGAAGAATATAAAACAAAACACACAATAAAAAATCCTTCAGAATCTGATGAACACTTTATAAAAATTATCTTTTATGTATCTCTTTCCCTTAATCCTAATTCCTCATACCCAAAATAACTACTCTGTAAACATGTTTATCAAAAATATGTATGTACAATGATAACCTGACCATTCACTGCTGGGGGGGGGGAAGAGAATGTGGAAGGAAATTTTGTAACTTAAAAATATACATGTGCATGTGGATGAAAATAAAGAAAGAAAGAAAAGAAAAAAAAGAGTCTATGAATTGGACTCAAATCCAAAAGCACATAGAAGAGCTTAAAAAAGAATTGACAAATCAAAGAATAGAGGAAGAAGAAAAATGAAAAAAAAATGAGAGTCATGCAGGAAAACTATAAAAAAATTTACCCAAGAAATAAACTCCTTTAAAAGTAAAATTAACCAACTAGCAAAACAATACCTCTTAAAAAACAAGCAACTGGAAAAGGAATGCAACTCAGCAAAGAGTAAAATTAACCAACTGGAAAGTAAAATACAAAAGTTAAATAAAATTTAGAATTGGTAAAATATAAACCAATGAATCTATGAGACTACAAGATTCCATCAAACAAAGGAGAAAGAATGAAAAAAACTGAAGAAAATATAAAGTATCTTTTAGGAAAAATAAAAATAGATCCAGGAGAGATAATTTATGAATTATTGGCCTGCCAAAAAGTCTAGTTCCTGACATTAAGAGGTCTCACAACGAACTGTGAGCTGGTGTAAGATATTCCCTAGGCTCCTCAAATAAGTGATCAGCAAAACAGAAAGATGGTTGGTGAAGTCTTCCATACATGAAGTACTGGATAGTTTCTTTGTGATTTTATTATGTTTAATAATGTTTAATAAATCATTATTTCAATCACACCTAACTCTTCATGATCTCATTTGGAGTTTTCTTGGCAAAGATAATGAATGGTTTGCCATTTCCTTCTTGAACTTATTTCGCAGATTAAAAAACTGAGATAAACAGAGTATGCATACACACACACACATGCATTTATATGTAAATACACACATATATATATATACATATATTTATATATACTTACTGAACTTAAGAACTGTATTGTAAACATATTTCTCAAGATAGTGTAAATGGAGAAGCATATCATTTAAAGTTATACAGTTTTTTGCTGGGAAAAAAAGATGCCATTATGCCAAGTGTATGTATCTATCTCACTGAGCATAAAACAGCATTTGGGGTTTAAGAGAAAATCAAAGGAATAGAATCTTTATATGAAATAAAGCATGAATAGTTTAAGAACTCATTACATTGAAGAATATATATATATATATAATACTATGCATATATACATATATATGTATGTGTGTATACATATGTATATATTTATATCTATATCCTTTACCCCCTTTTCTGAAAAAGAGATAGATTAAAACATTCAATGAAAAATTAACTCTTTTGGAATAAAGTTTTTTATTTTATTGAACTTTTAGGTAATATTTGTTCTTTGGTATATATGGATAATTGAGCAAGATAAACCATAAATCCATGAATATTTATTTATTATGTACTATGTACCATTCTACTAGGCAGTGTGGATACAAAGACAAAAGCAAAATAGTCCCTGGTCTCAGGGAGCTTACATTCTGTTAGATAGAATTGTACACATAAATAAATACAAAACATACTAATATAAAACATACTGTATACAGAGTAGATAAAAGGCAATTCAAGTGAGTGAAGGAAAAGAAGGCATAACATACATGGAAAAGTAGTTTGGAGCAAGTTTGTGGAAAAACTTTAAATGGCAAATAGAAGTTTGTACTTTATCACAGGGGCAAGAATGAGTCCAAGTAGCTTCTTGAACAAGTAAGTGAAATGGATTCCTGTGTTTTTTAGAATATCGCTTTGGCAACTGTGTAGACCATGGATTAGAGAGGGAAAAGATTTGAGGTAGCCTCCTCAAATAAGAGATTAATGTCATGGTTTAGAAATTTTATGCATAGATTTCTTAATTAGATCCTGATTTCAAAACTCATGCTATTTTTATTAATGAGTTAAACTTTTCCCAAGGAGTGTTCTTAACTTCAAGACCTGATATTTGTGCTGCCAGCCAACCCTCTTTTGGCTGGTTTATTTAGCATTTATCACTTCTTAATTCTCCTAAATCCTCTGGTTACTTCTGAACAAATCAAAGACAAGACATTCGTTAGTCTAACTTTCCTGATCTCAGACCATCTGCTTCCCTTTTCCTACAAGGCAGTACCCAAAAGCAAGACAATAAAACCACAGTGAAATTAAAAAATCCAAATAATGAGATTCTTTCCAATCCAGAAGCAATTTTCTATTGTCATAGAATTTCAGAATTGGAAAGAACCTCAGGGATTTTCATGTACAACCCATTCTTGAAAAAAAAAAGCCACAGTGACAACATACCTGACAAGTAGTCATTTAGTCATTTGGTAAATCTTAGATGAGGGGGATCCTCCTGAAGCAGCCCACTCAACTTGGGGACAGCTTATCCCCTTGATAGCATACCTGAATATACTTCTTTGAAATCAAAGTCGGAAATATCTTGGAGTATTCTGGAATTATGGCTGAGTGAATGATATGGAGAAGGTGAGAAATAAATAAAGCAAGTTTATTCAAGAACATTCAGTAATGGCAAGATTATGAAGAGTGAAAGAATTGTCCATAAAAGAAGACTTTCAGAAAAAATAATTGATGACCAACTCACCAGTATGGGTCTCTTGATAGAAAATTATGACAACACTTGGTTGCTTGGAGAAGCTCAGCAGTACTGAATATCAATTTCATGATGGCATTCTTTCCCAAGATCTGGGATAATGGATTATGCACTTACACTTTTCTAGTCACCAATGTAATGAATCAGATGTCTTAAATGAGAATGAAAATGGTAGTAAGGTCAGCTACTACACTAACAGTAAATTATATAAATTGAAAAGACTCCAAGCCACTTGAAGGGAAAGTTGGTGCTCAACTCTTAATTTGCAGATGATTGTGTACTCACTGCAGTCTCTAAGGCTGAGATGCAATATAGTATAGATTGATTCTCTGTTGCATGTGGTAATTTTGACTTAATAACACCAAGGAAACACAAGTTCTCCACCATTTTCTACACTATCCATTCATGGAAACATCAGTTATGGGAAATAGAGAAATGCACTGGATAAGGTCACTTTCCTTGGCAAAATACATTCCAGAGAAGTACATATAGATGAGGAAGTTGATACATGCATTGCCAGAGTTAACTTAGTTTTGGGGAGGTTACAAAGGAAAATGTGAGAGAGAAAAGGTATTAGATTGTCTACCAAACTGTTATGTTGACCTTACTGTTATATGCCTATGAAACTTGGACTGTATACCAGTACCATGCCAGGAAACTGAATTGCTTCCATTTTAATTATCTTAGGAAGTTTCTGAAAATCACCTGGCAAGGTAAGGACCCAGACACAGATGTCCTTTCTGGAGCTAAATTGCCAAACACTGAAACCCTACTTCAGAGAGCATAACTATATTAGGCTGACCACATTGTTCACAAACCAAATGTATGTTTGCCCAGAAAACTATTTTACAGAGAACTCAACCAGTCAAGCATTCTTACAGTGATCAGAAGATATATTGCAAGCACATTTTCAAGGTCTTGCTGAAAAGACTTAATGCATGACATGTAAGACACTGGCAAAAGACTAATTAGTATGGTGTGCCCACATCAAAGAAGGCATTGTGCTCTTTGAGCAATTGAAAGTCAGTAGCTCAAAAGAGAAGTGAGAAGTGGATATTTAGAGATATTTCCACTCTAAATGTTCATATGGACTATTTGGACCTGACCTATGGCAGAATTTTCCAAGCTTGTACCGGTCTGGCCATTCACAGCCTGAAAATTTGTATGCTACCAAGGCATGTGAAACATGGAACTACTTGCCTAATAATCAGTAGGGAGGATGAGCATGTATAAAATGAAGGTTCTTCCAAAACCAAATAAACACACATTGAATAGATGCATTGTATTTATGTATTGACCATTAATGAATTTGATCCTGTTTTTGTTGGCAGACCTGTAATAACAGTCACATATAACTTCTTTATCACTAAAAGTCAAAGAGTAGGATTCTCAAAACAGAGAAGAGATTTTCCAAATTATAAGACTAATGACCAAAGGATATTTTATCCTTAAAACTTCTTCTTATAGACAAATCTAGAAACGGAAAACATTTTTTAGATGTTAATCAGGTGCTAGAGGGAAAATATCTTTCTAGTATCAAAACAACAGAAGCAAACAAAGCATCTAGTATTATAGACATCTTATTTTAATGTAGTTCTCGTATTTTTTGTCTAATATTTGATTTTAAAAGTCTCAAAACATTTCTCAGTCCTTAAAAGTTTAATTTACTTTAGTATTGCTCAAGATTATAGTATATTTTCAAATGAACTTTATAGATTAAATTTAAAATTCTAGTAAAAATGGAAGCCTTGTTATTAAAAAAGTGTGTGTACCATGTGTATATTTATACATGTATATAATATACATATATACATGTGTGTATATATGTAACAGCAAAACAGTTCTTATGAAGTTTTTTGACTAATTATTTAAAATGATTATGATTAAAATTCTGGAATTAAAACCATTATAAACATACATTTTCAAACATTCAAGTGTATTGATCCACATTCTAAGGAAAATATTTTGCATAATTTTCCACTTGGAAGTGTGACTAAGAAGCCAAATGTGTTTGCTGCATATCTCTTCACACAAATATACTTTACAGTAATCCTATTAAATAAAACAGAAATTGATTAATGAATAATTTGATTTTTCACTGGAAATTAATATATACACATATATACATATATATATCCACATATTGACCTCAAATAAATTTATTTCTAGAGTGAAAATGGCTTAAACAGTAAAATAATATAATTTCATTTTCATGTATTACGTATTTCTAATTTTTTTAAACAAGAGTCATCAATAGATTCATTTTCCTCTGAAGCTCCAGCATTTGTCTTACTGCCTTGAAAATAGGGAATTTCTATTTATTTCTATTAATGCAAATTGTACATAATGGAACTTGGAATCAGGAGGTCCTATATTCAAATCCTTATTTGACACTAGGTGTAAAAATAGGAGTAAGTCAGGCAACTTTTCAGATCCTTATTTTTTTCATCCATAAATGGGGTTAATATCTATGATAGCTATCACACAGGGTTGTTATATGAAACACACACATATACTCATACATATGCACACATATACACACATATATACATATATAAAATTATATATACATATAAATATCTATCTCCATATATATTTTTATACATATATATGGATATATTTATTTAGTATTTGAATAGTATATAAATGCCAAATATTGCTGTATGGCTTATGTTGGTAATATCAATTTAAACATTAATGTTTACCTCTCTATCACCCTTCTTCCCTTATTTCTTCCTTCTCTTCCTTACCTCCCTATTTTTAACATTAACTTCTAGATAAGAAGTCTTTTTTTTTTAAATATGTTATATGTTGGGGCAGGATTTGTTGCAATTGCCACTAAGACAAAAATGCTTCACATAAATCTAGAATGAGGAAGTACCCTAAGGGTCCCAGACAATCTAAACATTTGCTTCATTAGGAACAGGAAGAAGTGTATGTGTGGGTTTGTGAATATTAAAATAAATTTTAAAGAAGGTAGTATATAGGAATATGCAACCTCAGTTCATACAGACCCTTTTCTCGCAATTGTCTGGGCAACACCTTAGCTGATTCTATTCTAAGTGTTTAGAGCTAAAAACAACTGAAAAGAAAGAGATCCTTCCTTTTTCTCAGACAATATGAGTCTTCATTCAGTCTATCCTGGGTACCATTTTGTGCATTTCTTTATGCAGAGAAGAAAGACTAGGGGTAATACCACAGCAGGAACAGAGTCAGAACTACAACCAGGACTATGAACATATATTATTGACCTGGGTTTTACAATTATTTCTTTATGAATTAGGTAAAACTTTTATACCCCTTCCTTGTTTTCTATACCATTCTAATAGCAAGGTCAAGGATGACTGCCAACAACTCTTCCAAGACATGTGTACTGAATAAGACTTTAATGAAACTGACCTTAGATAATAGAAGATGAGACAATATCACGTAATATTGGTTATTTAAGTTGATGATCTAAATGTCACATTTTGTTGAGGAAAATACCATTTTTTAAACACATATTCTCATGGTCATCATTGAGTCTTCCTTCTGCATCAATTCCCACATCAACTTTTCCATAAGTTTTGTCTGCTTTATTTCTATAAATTTCTATAATATCACTTCACGTCTATTTTCTCTCGCCTTATTTCAGATCCCTACCATTACCTGTTTGGATAAATACAGAACTCTCAATCATTTTTCATATATTCATTATTCACCTTTTCACTAGTTCCTTTAAACAAACCCCACATCTTCTTGTTATTATTCTTGTTCTGGTTCTTTGTTGTGGTTGTTCTTCATGGCATCATCTGGGGAAAAATTATCAGGAGAACTCAAGCTTAGAATGAATTGAAAGAAACTAACAAGGAAAGTTAAGTACAGTGCAAAGGGATATTTCTATTTGCTTTAGTTTTAAAACTATATTGTGGGAAGATAATGAATAAAGAATGGATAAGATCATTATGGGGAGTGAAGGGATAATGATAAATGACAACCTCGAGAAGGTAAAACTGCATAATTTTTATTGCTTGTTTTATCTTCCAAGGAGCATGTCATTTGTATCAGAAATAATAAAAAATATGGTTATTAGCAAATTAAAATCCAAGAAGGAGAAGAATCCATTGCCCTTTATTAATCCAAATCACCTAACATAGATGATTAATCTGGAAGAAAAATATATTGTTCCAATTAAAAACAACAATTGAAGAGAATAGAGTCTGAAAGCTAGAATGGATCATTTAGAGAGAGTGAAATTTTAGAAAAGGGAATTGTGATAAAAATAAGTACTGATGTTTTAGGATTAACCATTTTTTTCAATTTTTGATTGTCATCTAATAGACAAGGGTAATGCCATAGAAAGTTTATGTAGATTCAATAAAAGCATTTTATATAATTTCTCATGTAAATTACATTGATATTCTGGAGCTATATGAAGGAAACATTAACTCAATTAAAATAATGAATGAATAAGGAAACATTTGCTTAAATACTTATTCTTTTCAAGGCATTGAGCAAAGCATTAAGTATATAACTACAAGAAGCAAGATAGCCCCTGTGTTCAAGAAGTTTACATTCCAATAGTTCTAAAACAATACATATATGGGATTCATGGTCAGAGATGTTTTTGTCACTGAAGTCACAAGGATAATAAGTTGATTAATAGGGTATTCAAATGACTCATCCTTTACAAAAGCAATAATATTTGTGATTTCATTAGAGCAGACAATAAGATGATCTATGTGGAAAGCTAGACATGTGACTGAGCCATAGCATAGTCTGGGACACTGTGTAGATAAATTGGACTAAGTAATACCACACTTATTTAATCTACAACCAAGAAGGCTCCATGACCTGTTTGGAGATCCCCAAATCTGGATTAAAAGAGACTGGGTTATGGGTTTTGTAGGTCCACTGCAGAAGGAGCTGATTCAAGTGTGGAGAAATAGGACAGTCACAACCCTATGGATGAATGAATGGTTAAATGCTATGGATTTAGAATTCTCAAATATTTGTAGGCAGAGGTCCCAGGAATGATAATCCTTTTCTCTTCCCTCTTCATCAGGCTTCATCTGGGGTTATTATGGGTAGTTCTGAACACTATTTATTTGAAAGATACTGATAACTAAAGTGAAGCTTCTAGAGGGCAGCCAGTATGTATAATGATTTTAAATTAAAAATACTATAATGATGAATTGAAGAACTAGAGATATTTAGCCTATAAATAGAATAGCTCAGGGAGGAGAGTATTGCTGTGTTCAAGAATTAAGTGAATATATAGTGGAAGAAGAAGAACTAAATTTGCACTATTTAGTTCCGAAAGTAAAAACCAGAAGCATTTGGTAGAAGTTGCAAGGAATGGCATTTAGACTTGATGGCAAGAAAAAAAGTTTCCCTATAATTAGAGTCATCCAAAATTAAAATAAGCCACTTTGGGACTTACTGAGTCCCACCCATTCAAAAATCTTCAAGCAAAGACCAGGTGCTGTAACGAGGTGGAGAAATACTTTTCAAGTACAGATTTTATTAAATGAATGTTTAGGTCAATTGGTCAATAAATACTTATTAAGCAACTACTATGTGCCAGAAACCACTTGGGGGATACAAAAAGAGATAAAAGACAGTCCATGTCCTCAAGGAATTTACAATCTAACAGGGGGGGACAATGTTGAAATTGTAGTTGTGATGTAAAGGAAAAAGTCTAGTTTCAGAAATCGTTTCAAGCTAGGGGATACTCAAAGAGAAAAACCGGAGTTGAGAGATAAAATATCCTTTTTGTGGATCAGTCAAGAAGGCCAATGCCACTGGATTAAGAGCATTTATTAGGGAGTAAGGTGTAAGAAGTCTGGAAATGGACTAACTTATGAAGCACTCATTATTTGTTAGGCACTATCGTCTAGACACTGGGGATATAAAGGAAGACAAAGCTCACAATGAAGTTTCTTCAACTCTCAAATTCTGTTATTCCTTTTAATTGTTGCATCTCTAGTACACGGTCTTGTTTATTGCATGTAGACAGTTATTAAGTTGAATTGAATTGAATTGTGCATATTTAGATCTAATATAAATTTATTTTCCACATTTGGCTATGATAATATTTGCAAAGAAAAAATGTAGATCTGCCATCAATGAATTCAAAGGTGTATATATACTCATAGAAACCAAAGATAAATTATTTGCCATTTTGAAGTATGGCAGGGACTTTGGAATATACTCTTTTCACTGCTATCATGTAACTGGAATGCTAGATATTTAGTTTTAAATATTATGGAATAAAAAGCTCCAATGTTTACAGTCTGGAAACTTCTCAGGATAAAATTAGTTCAAGAGGAAAAAAACCTCCTTATTTCTGTAAGAACTATGCATTAACTCCTAGACTAGAGAGAGAGGATTTTTTCAAATAGGAGAAAGGGAGGATTAAATAATATTGTGAGCATTAACTTCCTTTAAGTCTGCTGCCTACAAATCTGAAATAACACATTTATTCATGTACTCTTTGCTTCCCTTGGACACTTACATACCTTGGTATCTGGATATGTATGTGGCTGGCATGTATGCATAATTATTGATCTTAAGTGATGAGAAACATATGACATAACTATCAATATAATAGATAGAATCTTATGTAGTATTTTGTGATTTATTTACAAAAAAACTCAAAAATAAAGGTCTTTTTCATTATGCCTCAGTAAGTATAATGATTTTCTTGGCTCCTAATCCCTCCAACCCTCCAGCCCTGCAGCTGGATCTATTTAGCCTTGAACTTAAGTGCCAATCCTTTTAGTAGCTCTGTGTCAGCTTTACAGAATCAAATCAACCTGCAGTCTGGTTCCATTCTGATAGTGTATTGAAGATCCTGTAAAGAATATAGATAAGCTTCTCCTTTTTTTTGGGTTCCAGGACAAGCCCCTGACATACAACTCATCTGAAAATGTGTCCCTGTCTCTTTATATTATGCCCTATTCTTTCCTGGTCTGTCTAGATCTCTCATTTTTGCATAAACTTCTCAGTCTGACCAATCCCACGATAGATTTGATTCCAGACATGACAATGAGGTTTAATGAAATGTTCCACATTAGTAGGATTGTACTGGATCCTGCTGTAATGACTTTGAGAGTTTATTGTCAAATTTTTGCTGTGATTCTTTACATCTCAGATTTTGACAATCATTACAATTCAGGACTGGATATATTGGCCTATTGTCTAGCCTTAATAAATTGTTAATTATGCATATTAAACGTGTGTGCATGTGTGTGCACACACATACGTATGCATGCACATATACATTTTTTTCTTTCTGGTGAACAAATTGTTAACTTTTTACAAGTATGCTATCTTGTTCTATAAACATTACTTGAGCTCATCAGGAGAAAAGGATAAGGGGCTGAAGGTTTGGTGACCGGAGGCTAATCAGCATTATCATCATGATGAACATAGTTGGCACTTATAATGCTTTAATGCTATAAGATTTGCAAAGTGCTTTGCATTAATTACTCATTTGAATCCCACAACTCTCCTGAATATGTCGTTACACCTGTGTCCCTCATTTAACAAACTGGAAGCTGAAGATAAAGAGATGAAGCAGGTCAAAACTCTTCTCTCAGGAATTCTATTATGTAATAGAGAAGATGTGACATATACAAACAACTAATACAAAGCAGGATGTGATCTTTGAATAGATGTACTAGAACATCATCTAAGAAAGACAGACCATTTCTAGGTGGGAGTATCAAAAATAAAAATAATGTTTCATCAATATATAATGTTTTCTTTGTAATAAGACTGGATAAGTATTTTTATACCATTTTTAAAGATAAGGAAGCTAAGGCTGATTGCTTATTGGTGCTTGGTCTGTTATTGCAAAGTTAATGTCAGATAAAAAATAAGAGTATATGATGCCAAGTTTTTGGCAAGTTCTTTACCTACAACATGCATATGAAGCAGGAAAACTATTAATGAAACCTAAAAACAAGGAAAGGATATCAAGAAATGTACATTGGGGGATATAGGTGGGGGGGGGAGAGAGAGAGAGAGAGAGAGAGAGAGAGAGAGAGAGAGAGAGAGAGAGAGAGAGAGAGAGAGAGAACAAAACATTTAAGACTTCATTAAGAAATATATTTTAAAACGTTATCACAAAAACTAAAAATATCAAGAACAAGTAATGGCTTGTCTTGTTTATTTCCTTTCTTGACAAAATAACTAAATAAATCAATGAGAGTAATGTAGTTTCCTTAAGGTTTAGTAGCATTTTAACAAAATATCTTATACTATTCTTTCATGTCCTTTGTAAGAAAAATCATTTCATTTTTGTATTTGCATTCAATCACAGGGATGTGTATTTCAATCACAGCGTCTTGTTCAGAATAGGTATTTAACTGAAAGCTCTAACCAAACTGTTTTTCTTGATCTTCTGGAATCATCTCCTGTACAGATGTATCTATTCCTGTAATACACTCTGTCATCACATGCAACACTTAGAATTTCTAGTTTCCTTCCAAGCTCAGCTCAAACACAGGTCTTTTCTAATGCCCTACCCTTCTCAGCATTACCTTATAATTATTTTGACTATACATTTATATACATACATGTTGTCTTTCCCATAGAATGTAAATTCCTAGAGGAAAAGATCGATAAGCTTTTGTCCCTGTATATTTAACATATACTAAAGTGCCTGGCAAATATTAGGTACCTAATAAATGCTTAGTTATTGATCAATGTGCAAGAATCTAAAAGTCAAGCTAATATGCTTATAATTTCTAGACCACTCCCTCCCACAACAGGGACATTTGTTTTTCAATCATGCAAAACTCATACTATCTTCATGATTTTTCAGAATCACTGCCATAGACCCCAAGATCCTTCCAAATATATTTGCTAGTTCTTTCAGGGTCAATAATTAATCTGCTTCAAGTGATTTGAATTTATTGTGGGCAACAAAGTGTCTTCTTATCTCTCAGTTTTTCTTGAGTATTAATTAATAATTAATTTTCTTGAGTATCCTCCTTGGCAGAGAGAACAAGCAAAGTAAGGGCTGACATATACAAACAAGTAAGACTCTTTGTGTTTATCAAATAGTAGATTACTATAATCATTTCCTGCTTTCTCTTTTGCACCTAGTCTATTCCACTGATCCACCACTCCATTTCTTAGTCAATACCAAACAGTTTTGATGACTGTTGCTTTATAATATAATTTTATATCTGGTAAGGCTATGCCACCTTCTTTTGCACTTTTTTCATTAAATCACTGGAAATTCTTGACTTTTTATTTCTCCATATGAATTTATTTACAATTTTTTTCTAACTCATTAAAGTATTTTTTTGGAATTTTGATTAGTAGGGCACTAAATAAGTAGTTTAATTTAGGTAGAATTGTCATTTTTATTATATTAGATCACCCTATCCATGCATGAGCAGTTGATAATTGCCCAGTTTTTTAAATCTGATTTTATTTGTGAGAGAAGTGTTTTGTAGTTGTTTTCCTAAAGTTTCTGAATCTGCCTTGGCAGGTAAACTCCCAAGTATTTTATATATGTAAATGCTAAGGATTCATGCAGGTCTATTTTATATCCTGCAACTTTGCTAAAGTTGCTAATTGTTAATTGTTTATAGTAGTTTTTTAGATGACTTCTTAGGATTCTCTAGGATACTATCATGTCATCTGCAAAGAGTGAGGGTTTTGTCTCTTCCTTCCCAATTATAATTCCTTCAATTTCTTTTTCTTCTTTTATTGCTAAAGCTAATATATCTAACACAATATTGAATAGTAGTGGTGGTAATGGACATCCTTGTTTCATGCCTGATCTTTTTGGGAATGCCTCTAGGCTATCCCCATTGCATAAAATGCTTGTTGATGGTTTCAGATAGATATGCTTATCATTCTAAGGAATAATCCATTTATTCCTATGTTCTCTACTGTTTTTAGTAGGAATGGGTGCTGTTCTTTGTCAAAGGCTTTTTCAGCATCTATTGATATAATCATATGATTTCTGATAGGTTTGTTATTAATATAGTTAAATAAACTAATACTTTTTTTAATATTAAACCAATCCTGCATTCCTGGGATAAATCCTGCTTGGTCATAGTATATTATCCTAGTGATAACTTGCTGTAATCAATTTGCTAATATTTTATTTAAGATTTTTGCAACTACATTCATTGGGGGATAGGCCTATAATTTTCTTTTTGTTTTGACTCTTCCTGGTTTTGGTATCAGCATAATATTGATGTCATAGAAAGAGTTAGGCAGAGTTCCGCCCTCACCTATTTTGCCAGAGAGTTTGTATAGAATTGGAACCAACTGTTCCTTAAATGTTTGATAGAATGTCTGGCCTTGGAGATTTTTTTGAATTTCTTTTTTCTGAGGTAGGGTTATTAAATATTTAAATTCTTCTTCATTTCATCTGGGCAAATTATGTTTTTGTAAGTATTCATCCATTTCATTTAGAATATCAAATTTATTAGCATATAGTTGGACAAAATAATTCTGCCTTGTTACTTTAATTTCCTCCACTTTTGGTAGTGAGTTCACCTTTTTCATTTATGATACTGGCAACTTGGTTTTCTACTTTCTTTTTAAAATCAAATTAACCAGAAGTTTATCAATTTTATTGGTTTTTTCATAAAAGCAACTCTTGGTTTTATTTATTAGTTCAATAGTTTTCTTGCATTCAATTTTATTAATTTATCCTTTAATTTTTAGAATTTCTAATTTGGTATTTAACTAGGGTTTTTATTTTGTTCTGTCTCTAATTTTTTTATTTGCATGTTTAGTTCATTGATTTCCTCTTTCTCCAATTTATTCATGTAAGCATTTAAAAAGATATATTATATCCCCTGACAACTGCCTTGACCATATTCCATGAGTTTTGGTATGTTGTCTCATTATTGTCATTATCTGTGATAAAATCATTAATTATTTCTATAATTTGTTGGTCAATCCACTCATTTCTTAAAATGAGGTTATTTAGTTTCCAATTTGTTTTAGGTCTATCTCTCCCTAATCCATTATCGCATGTGATTTTTATTGCATCATGATCTGCGAAGGATGTATTCACTATTTCTGCCTTTCTGTATTTGATTATTAGGTTTCTAAGCCCTATTACATGGTCATTTTTTGTGAAAGTACCATGTGCTGCAGAAAAAATAGTATATTCCTTTCTATCCCATTTAACTTTCTCCAAAGGTCTATCATGTCTAGGTTTTATAGCATTCTATTTGCCTCCTTAACTTCCTTCTTGCTTATTTTATGGTTAGTTTTATCTAAATCTGAGAGCAGGAGGTTGAGGTCTCCCACTAGTAGAGTTTTGCTGTCTATGTCTTCCTGTCACTTGGTTCAACTTCTCCTGTAAGAATTTGGATGCTGTATCACTTGGTACATGAATATTTAGTATTGAAATTGCTTCATTTTTCTATGGTAGCTTTTAGGAGGATTATAGTTTCTTTTTCTCTTTTAATGAGATCTATTTTTACACCTGCTTTGTCTGAGATAAGTATTTCTACCCCTGCTGTTTTCACTTCAGCTGAAGCAAAATATATTTTGCTCTACCCTTTTACCTTTACTCTATATGCATCTCTATGTTGCAAATGAATTTCTTGTAAGCAGCATATTGTAGGATTCTGGTTTTTAATCCACTCTGCTATTTGCTTACATTTTATGGGAGAGTTCATCACATTCACATTCAAAGTTTTAATACTATGTCTTTATTGCCCTCCATGCTATCTTTCCTCTGTTTATATTTTCACCTTTTTTTCACTTTAGCCGTATTCCCCAGTATTTTGTTTCTGAATATCACCACCTTCAGTGTGTTTGCCCCTTCTATATAACCCCCACTCCCATTTCTTTTCCCTTTCCTTTTTTTAAATTTTTTTTTAAGGCAATGGGTTTAAGTGGCTTGCCCAAGGCCACACGGCTAGGTAATTATTAAGTGTCTGAGGTTGGGTTTGAACCCAGGTACTCTTGACTCCAAGGCCAGTGCTCTATTCACTGCACCACCTAGCCACCTCTCCCCTTTCCTTTTGTCCCTTTTTACTTCTGTTAGTTCCTCTTTTCCTCCCCCTCCCCCTTTCCACTTTTAATACTTGAAAGGTAAGATAAGTTTCTTAATTTCACTGAGTGTGTGTATGTTAACTCTAGGCCTAATCTGATGAGAGTAAGATTCAGGCAGTTTTCACCTCCCTTCTTCCCCTCTATGCTTTGTATCTCTTTATGTAATGTGATTTACTCCATTCAATCTCCTCCATCCTCCTGTCTCTTTACTGTCCCCTCTTTTTAAGGGGATATTTTTAAATAATTCTATTAGAGTCACAGATAAGTCATGATTGTCCATTACTTCTGGCTAAGTATATTCTCTTTAATGGAATTATAATTCTCAAGAGTTATGAGAATCTTTCTCCAGTTGGAATATAGCAAGGTTAATCTTATTGGAAAACATCTTTTTCTTTTTTTTTTTCCTTTTCATGTATCTCTTGAGTCTCTAGTTTGAAGTCCAAATTTTCTACTTGGCTCTGGTCTATTCATCAAGAAAAATTTGAAGTCTCCTACATTGTTAAATGCCCATCTTTTCCACTGGAAGAGAAGACTCAGTTTTGCCAGACAGTGGATTCTTAGCTGTATTCCAAGCTCCCTTACTCTTTAGAATATTATATTTCAGGCCCTTCTGGCCTGTAATGTTGATGCAGCCAGGTCCTGTGTAATCCTTACTGTGGCTCCTTGGCATCTAAATTGTTTCTTTCTGGCTGCTTGCAGGATTTTTCTCTTTTATCTTATGGTTTTGGAATTTGGACACAATATTCCTTGGTGTTTTCTTTTTAGGATCCCCTTTCAGAGGGAATCAATGTATTCTTCCAATAACTATTTTGCCCTCTGGTTCCATGATATCAGGGAAGTTTTTCCATCACTAAATCCTGTACTATTGAGTCCAGACATTTTTCTCTTGAATCTTTTCAGGAATACCAATGATTCTTAAGTTGTCTCTTCTAGATCTATTTTTGAGGTCAGTGGCTTTGCAGGTGAGGTATTTTACATTTTCTTTTCTTTTCTTTTTCTGTTTTGGTTTTGTTTAACAGATTCTTGTTGTCTCATGAAGTCATTAATTTCCACAGACTCCATTCTTTCTTTTAGAGTTCAATGTTCGTCATTTACCTTTTGCAACTCCTTTTCCAATTGGTCAATTCTACTTTTGAAGGAGGTTTCCAATTGTAGTTTTGAAAGAATTATTTACTTTTGAATTTGTCCAATTGTATATTCCAGGATTTGTTTTCTTGTTGTGAGATGTTAATTTTCTCTTGTAAGATGTTAATTTTCTCTTGAGTTTTCTCTTGAGTTTTCCTCTTGAGTTTTCCTCTTGAGTTTTCAATGAGCCCCCCTTTTCTCATTTTTTCTTCATTTTCCTAGAATCTTGTATTGGGGGAGGGACTGGTTCAGAGAGGTTTGGTTTGGAAAAACCTAGAGGCTTTGTTCACTGGGTTTAGTAACTCCAAGTGGGCTAGCCAGTAGAGGGTGGGGTTGTTTTCTTTGGAGTGTCTGTGACCTTGATTTGAGGCCCTCTCCCCAAGTCTGGATGTGGTGGGTGGCACTGCTGAATACTGTTATCCTTGAACAATGTGGATTGTACCCTAGGTTAGGTAATTAATCTCCCTATTCAGTTGAGAGAGCTCTGATGCCAACAGATGAGCCTGGAGGTGTAGTTGAGGGTGGAGGGTTGTGTTTGTTTTGGGAAGGTGGCTCTGCTAAAAGTATGGAGCTCACAGCCCTGAGCTGGAACTCACCTGCTGGGACTCTCAAGACCTCTGTTCCCACAGACAAAGCCTCTGTGGTTAAGGCTGGACCTCTGGCTTCACCCTGCAACTGCCCATGGGTTGGCTCTCTGCTCTCCACTCCTATTTCACTCATGATCCCCAGAGACAGACCTTACTGGTAGATGTTCTTCTCCTAGATTCTTTTTTCTATGTTTTGTCGATCAAATTTCAGTTATGAAGTTTCTTTCATATTATTTCTGAGGGGAAACCAGTGCCTGACTTCTCTCCACCATCTTGGTCAAAAAGTCCCCAAGAAATTTTTAAAAGTGAACATCGGATGGTTTACTTTTTTTTATGATTTGTTTTCTTCATCTGGGAGATGTTGTCTATAACATATTTTCTAGGGTTCTGTTAGGTCTCTGAACTGCTGAGAGGAATTGTATTCATCAAAGTTGATCAACTCACAATGTTGCTTATGTGTACAATATTTTCTTGGTTCTGCTTCCTTTCCTCAGTTTCAGTTCCTGTAATTCTTTCCCTGCTTCTTGAGTCTGAAAATTCATGGTTTCTTTTTTATTTATCTTTCAATTAATTAATTAATTAATTTTCATCCATTTGCAAATGTATATTTTGAAGTTACAAAATTTCCTTCCACCCTCTTTTCCTACCACCCTCCCCTCAGTGGTAAACTGTCAGGTTAGCATTATACATACACATTTTTGATAAACATGTTTACACATTAGTTATTTTTGATATGAGGAAAAGGATTAAGGGAACGAGATACACAAGAGATAATTTTTATACAGTGTTCATCAGATTCTGAAGGGTGGTTTTTTTGTGCTTTGTTTTGTTTTGTTTTTTCTTCTTCTAGATGGGGATAACATTGTCTATAGTTGATTTAATAACAGTTGTTCTCGTTCTCTCAACTGCTGAGAGGAGCTGCTTCCATCAAGGTTATTCTTCTCGCAATGTTGTTGTTAATATGTACATTGTTCTCTTGGTTCTGCTCCCTTCACTGAATATCGGATCCTGTAAGTCATTCTAGGTTTCTCTAGAATCAACCATTTATGGTTTCTTAAAGAACAATATTGTTCCAAATATTTATGTACCATAACTTGTTTAGCCGTTCCCCAATTGATGGGTATCCCCCACTCATGGTTTCTCATAGAACTCCATAACATTCAAATACCATAATTTGTTCAGTCATTCCCCAAATGATTGACATTCCCTCAATTTCCTATTCTTTGTGACTTCTAAAAGCTATGAATATTTTGGGACATGTGAGACTTTTCCCATTTTTATGGTTTCTTCTGGACATAGGCCTAGTTTTGGTGTTGCTGGGTCAAAGGGTTAGATTAGTTTTATTTCTCTTTGGGCATATTTCCATATTTTTCTCCAGAATGGTTGGATCCATTCCCAACTTCACCAACATTGCATCAATGTCCTAAACTTCCCAGAATCTCTGCAGTATTGATCCCTTTTCCTTTTTGTCACATTAGTTAATCTGATAGGTGTGACATGGAACTTCATAGTTGTTTTGTTTTGCATTTCTCCAATCAATAATGATTTGGATCATTTTTTCATTTGATTTACCTTTAATTTCTTTGATTGGAAACTGCCAATAATATCCTTTGACCATTTATCAATTGGGGAATGACTTTTAACCTTATAAATCTGATGCAATTCTCTATATATTTTAGAAATGAGACTTTATCAGAATCCCTAGCTATGAAAATTGTTCTGCAATTTTCTGTTTTCCTTCTTATCTTGGCAGTACTGATTTTACTAGTGTAAAACTTCTTAATTTAATATATTATTTGCAAAATCATTTTGTAATTTATAATGCATTAATATATAATGATATGTATATATTGTATATATATAAAATGCATGTAATATAATGTATTCTTTTTCTTGTTTTATCATAATTTTTTCCCTTTCCATAGATCTGATATATAGATAATTCTTGGTCTATTAATTTATCTATGGTGTTTCCCTTTATGTCTAAATCCTGTACCCATTTTGACCTTATTCATCTTTTTTTTATTTTGCAAGGCAATGGGGGTTTAAGTGTCTTGCCCAAGATCACAGGCCCGGTAATTATCAAATATCTGAGGCCAAATTTGAACTTAAACCATGCTCCTAGTTTATCTCCATATAGGTCTTCTCAGATGATTCCCATAATCCTTATCATTGAAAGTAGTCTTCAAGATGACCTGAGAATTTAATTCTCGAGAACACTATCTTTCATGGGTTGACTTTTCCCATAGAACTTTAGATTATCGTTATATTCTTATTCTCTAAAATATTTTGAAATGTGTTTTCCCCAAATCTAGAAATCATGTCAGATTACTCGTGGATTCCTCCTCTTTTTGTATTACAATTTAACATTGCTGTAGTCATTTCCCACTAAAGTTATCATTGAATATATTACTTAAGTCCTGTCATTAAAATCAGATCCAGAGAGAAATTTTCCTTCTTGTATCCTTCTCATTTCAAAGAGCAGTAGAGAGATAGTATGATTCTAAAGTTCCATCCACTGTTCCATCTAGCTGCCTCTTGACCTTATGTAAAGGATATGAGATGTGGGTCCATGTCTAACTTTTGCCAGTTTTCCTTACAATTTTTGTAGAATAGTGATTTCTTATTCCAGAAGTTCATATCTTTGGCTTATCAAACAATAGATTACTATAGTCATTTTCTACTGTTTCTTTTGTACCTATCTTACTCTATTAATTTTTTAACAAGTACCAGGCAGTTTTGATGACTGTTGCATTATAGTATAGTTTTAGATCTCATAGAACTAGACCACTTTACTTTCCTTTTTCTTTTTCAGCAGTTCCCTTGATATTCTTGACCTTTTGTTGCTTCAGATGAATTTTTGACACTATTTTTTCAAGGGTGGTAAAATAGTTATTTCATAATTTTATTGATATGGCACAAATTAATTTATTTAATTTGGGAAGAATTGTCATTTTTTAGTATATTAGCTTGACCAAATCAGCAGCAACTGACATTTTCCCAAGTGCTTAGTTCTGACTTCATTTGTGTAAAAAGTGTTTTGTAATTGTGTTCATATGGTTTCCTGGGTTGGGAGGTAGATTCCCAAGTATTTTATGTTATTTGCAGTTACTTTAAATAGAATTTTTCTTCTATCTCTTGTCCTTGGGGTTTGTTGTTCATATATAGAAATGCAGATGATTTATGTAGGTTTATTTTATATCCTGCTACTTTGCTGAATTTCCTAATTGTTTTGAGGAGTTTTTAAGATGATTTTCTAGTGTTCTCTAAGTATACCATCATATAATCTGCAAAGAGTGAAAATGTTGCTTCCTCACTGACAATTTTAATTCCTTCAATTTCTTTTTCTTCCCTTATGGTTAAAGCTAATGTTTCTAATAATACATTGAGTAGCAATGGTGATAATGGGCATCCTTGTTTCACCTCTGATCTCAATGGAAATGCTCCTAGTTTATCTCCATATAGGTCTTCTCAGATGATTCCCATAATCCTTATCATTGAAAGTAGTCTTCAAGATGACCTGAGAATTTAATTCTCGAGAACACTATCTTTCATGGGTTGACTTTTCCCATAGAACTTTAGATTATCGTTATATTCTTATTCTCTAAAATATTTTGAAATGTGTTTTCCCCAAATCTAGAAATCATGTCAGATTACTCGTGGATTCCTCCTCTTTTTGTATTACAATTTAACATTGCTGTAGTCATTTCCAACTAAAGTTATCATTGAATATATTACTTAAGTCCTGTCATTAAAATCAGATCCAGAGAGAAATTTTCCTTCTTGTATCCTTCTCATTTCAAAGAGCAGTAGAGAGATAGTATTAACAAATAACAATGTTATGAACAATTAATGTCTTAGGATTTAATATTAAGTACTTCCTCAAATATTTTCTCAGGAACATTTGGATAGTTAAAGTACTATTCTTGAATATATATTGTAACTAATGTCTATAATATCTAGTGGTTTTTATACATGTAAAGTTAAGCTTATGTACATGGTTAAAATAATACTTTTGTGGTCTACTTTAAATTTTTGAAGGGGCAATATGTTTTTACTATAATAATTGGATAATTGTGCAAAATTTTATTTTAAAAACTCTTAGGATATAATTTTATTGGTTAAAATATTTCTTAGAATATGAAAACTTATTAGGAAAGTCTGGGCATCAGAATTGTATAAGAGAACTCAGAAACAATATAGTTCTACATTTATCCCCAAAGGATTTACATTATACTCTGAAAGCATCTATCCAGTCAAATGCTTTAAAACCTCCCATGAGAGGAAACTCACTACACCCAGAGACAGACAATTCTACATTATCAAAATTTTTAATTATTAAGAAAGCTTCCTTAACATCAAGTTTAATTTGTCTCTTTGCAACTCATATCCACTGTCCCTAATTTTGTAATCTAAGGCCAAGCTGAATAAGTGTAATCATTATTCCATATGGCAGTTCTCCAACTACTAAAATGTTGCTATAATGACCTTCCTAAGTCTTTTCTTCAGTAAGCTTTGTTGTTGTTCAATCATTTTCAGTCATGTTCAACTCTCCACGACCCCATTTGGGGTTTTCTTGGCAAAGATACTGGAGAGGTTTGCCATTTCCTTCTCCAGTTCATTTTATAGAAAAGGAACTGAGGCAAACAAGATTAATTATCTTGCCTAGAATCATATAGTTAGTTAACTGGATTTGAATCCAGAAAAATGAATTTTCCTAGCTAAAGGACCAACACTCTATGCACTATGCCCCTACCTGCCAAGTTTCTTCAACTTATCCTCATATGGCATCATCATCATTTTTCTACAGTGAACAATCTCTAAATTATCAATGTCCTTTCTAAAATCTAGATCCTAGAACCAATAGAATACTTGAGATAGAGATTGATCAGGCAATATTAGAATGAAACTACAACTTCCTTATATTGTTTGACTATTATATTACAATGTTGATTTAAATTGTGCTTACAGTTCACTAAATTCCCATCATGTTTTCAGACAAACTGCTCTGTAGGCACATATTTCCCATTTTGTGCAATGGTTGTGGATTTTATTTTTGAATCTGAATGTAAAACAACATTTATTCTTATTAAATTTTATATTCTTATTTTATTTTATTTTGGCCTATTATTGTAGCCTAGAAAGATCTTTTAAAATCCTGACTCTGCCATATTGTGTGTTTAATTAGCTCTCCCAGTTTGTTGTGAATATTTTATAATGGTTGAACCTAGGCCTTTTTTCCAGGTCATTTGTAAAAATATTAAATAATAGTTATTATTTAATAAGCAAACAACCATAAATATAAGAAAAATAAACAAAATAAATAATAATGTTAAAAGCTAAGAGTTAATCCCTCAATCACTTTATTAGATGTTGAAGATTACATGGTCAGAAAGTAATTTCGTTTTATTTCTATAGAATGGAGAATTGCTAGAAGCTATTACTTGGTCATTCAAAGAGGTAACAGATCTTCCCACTGTCCAGTTAGACTGTTTTTACTTTCTTATTATCTTACTATCTTATAATCCATCTTCAACTGGATGTCCATTATGCATCTCAAACTCAACACTGAACTCATTTTCTTCATCCCTAAATATATTCCTTCTCCAAAGTTCTCTGTTTCTATTGTACTCTCATCATTAAATTCATATGAGTTCATAATTTTGAAGTCATTTTAGATATATTTCTCTATCTCTTTCTGTCTGTCTGTGTCTCTGTCTCTGTCTGTCTGTTCATTTTCATTTAATTGGATTGGTTTAGAATGCATTATATGGATGCCTGATATATTCAAGTTCTGAGGGGGTTCTTATAATCTCCCAATTAAGGTTGGATGGTTATGAATTGAGAAAGATTCTGTTAGAGATGTTATCAGTTGGAGGTAATAAGAAATTTCATTGTGCATCTTCCTGGGATATTTTCTTTCTATGTTAAAATGTCTTCCCACTAAAGTTTAACATCAACAACAAATCATTTTTTTATTATATAAATATTTTGCTCTTCAATTATATTCAATAGCAGTTTCTACCAATCATTTTTGTAAGATTTTTGAATTTTACATTCCCCCCCACCCTCCCTTACACCCACAGAGGCAATTTGATAATTTTTACATTGTTTCCATGATATACATTGATCAAAATTGAATGTGTTGAGAGAAAAAAATCTCCCTGAGGAAAAAATAAAGTATTAGTCATAACAAAATTGTGTAGTACATAAGACAATTTAAAAAAAATTGAAGGCAATAATTTTTGGTCTTTGTTTCAATTCCATAGTTCTTTCTCTAGATTCAAATGGTATTCTCTAACACAGATAGGCTAAAAATGTCTCTGATTATTGCACTGATGGAATGGGCAAGTCCATTAAGATTGATCATTATCCCAATGTTGCTGTTAGGGTGTACAATGTTCTTCTGGTACTGCTCATCTCATTCAGCATTGTCAATTCATGCACATTTTCCCAAGCTTCTCTGAAATCCCATTCTTCCTGATTTCTAGTAGAAGAATAATGTTCCATCACATACATATGACTTAATTTGTTTAGCCATTCTCCAATTGATAGACATCTCCTCAATTTCCAATTCTTTGCCACCACAAACAGAGCTGCTATGATTTCTTTTTACAAGTGATGTTTTCACCCTTTATCATGATCTTTTCAGGGTATTGACCCAGTAGTGGTAATGCTGGATCAAGGGGTATGCACATTTTCATTAGCCTATGCGTGTAATTGTAAGTTGCCCTTCAGAAAAATTGAAATAGTTCATAGTTCCAAGAACAATGCATTAGCGTCTCAGATTTCCCACATTCCTTCCAACATTGATCATAGTCCTTTCTGCTCATATTGGCCAATCTGAGAGGTGTGAGGTGCTACCTCAAAGATTGCTTTAATTGGCATTTCTCTAATCAGTAATGATTTAGAGCAATTTTTCATGATTGTAGATAGCTTTGATTTTCTCATCTGCAAATTGCCTTAGCATATCCTTCAACCATTTGAAGTGGAGAATGGCTTGTTTCTTTATGAAATTTGACTCAGTTCTCCACATATTTTAGAAATGAGTCCTTTATAGGAAACACTAGTTGAAAAAATTATTTCCCAACTTAATACATTTCTTTTAATCTTGGTTGCAGTGGTTTTGTTCATGCAAAAGCTTTTTAATTTAATGTAATCAAAATTATCCAGTTTGTTTTTGATGATGTTTTCTATCGCTTCCTTGATCATAAATTGCTCCCCTTTCCATAGATCTGAAAAGTAAACTATTCTCTGTTTTCCTAGTTTGTCTATAATACTGTCTTCTCTGTCAAAATCCTGCACCCTTTTGATCTTATCTTGGTATAGAGTATGAGATGTTGGTCTAGTCCAAGTTTTTGACAAACTGTCTTCCAGTTTTTCCCAGCAGCTTTTTATCAAAGGGTGAGTTCTTATCCCAGAAACTGAACTCTTTGAGTTTATCAAACCACAGATTACCATAATCATTTCCTGCTCTCTCTTTTGTACCTAGTCTGTTCCACTTATCCATCACTCTGATTTTTAGTCAGTACCAGACAGTTTTGATGACAGATACTTTAAAAAATAATTTTAGATCTTGTAAGACTGAAATGCCTTCATTTTCATTTTTCATTGATATTCTTTACTTTTTCTTTCTCATATGAATATAGGTACAGTTTTTTCTACCTCATTAAAGTAATTTTTTGGAAGTTTGATTGGTATGGCACTAAATAAGTAGTTTAATTTAGGTAGATTTGTCATTTTTATTATATTAGCTTTATCTATCCATGAACAGTTGATATTTGCCCAGTTTTTTTTTAAATTTAATTTTATTTGTGTGAAAAGTGTTTTAATAGTTGTTTTCACAGAGTTTTTGAGTCTGCCTTGGCAGGTAAACTCCCAAGTATTTTATGTTGTCTGAAGTTATTTTAAATGGGATTTCTCTTGCTAGCTCTTGCTGCTGTATCTTTCTAGTAATATATAGAAATGCTGAGGATTTATGTGGGTTAATTTTATATCCTGCAATTTTGCTTAAGTTGCAAATTGTTTTCAGTAGTTTTTTTAGATGATTTTTAAGGGGTTTTTAGGTATACCATCATGTCCTGCAAAGAGTGAGGATTTTATTCCTTCCCTCCCATTCTAATTCATTCAATTTCTTTTTCTTCTCTTTGCTGAAGCTAACATTTCTAATTCAATACTGAATAGTAGTGGTGATAATGGGCATCCTTGTTTCACACCTGTTCTTATTGGGAATGCCTTTAGCTTATCTCCATTGCATATTATGCTTGTTGATGTTTTCAGATAGATACTGCTTATAATTATAAGGAACAATCTATTTATCCCTACATTCTCTAGTGTTTTTAGTAGGAATGGGTGCTGTATTTTGTCAAAGTTTTTTCAGCATCTATTGAGATAACCATATGATTCCTGCTAGGTGTGTTATTGATATAATCAATTATACTGACAGTTTTTCTAATATTGAACAAACCCTGCATTCCTGGAATAAATCCTTCTTGATCATAGTGTATTATCCTAGTGATAATTTGCTATAAACATTTTGCTAAGATTTTAAGTTTTTTTGGATCCATATTCATTAGGGAAATTGGTATATAATTTTCTTTCTTTATTTTGATTATTCCTGCTTTAGTTATAAGCACCACACTGGTGTCATAAAAGAAATTAGGAAGAGTTTTGTCTTCACCTATTTTTCCAAAGAGTTTATATAGAATTGGAACCAATTGCTCCTTAATGTTTGATAGAATTCATTTATGAATTCATCTAGCTCTGGAGATATTGTCTTTAAGGAGTCATTGATGGCTTGTTGATTTTTTTCTGAGATAAAGTTATTTAGGTATTTAATTTCCTCTTATTTAACCTGCAGAACTTATATTTTTGTTAATATTCATCTATGTCACTTAAATTATCAAATTTATTGGCATATAGTTGGCCAAAATAATTCCCAAATTATTACTTTAATTTACTCCTCAATGGTTGTAAGTTCACCTTTTGATACTACTAATTCTTGGTTTTATTTATTAGTTCATTAGATTTCTTGCTTTTGATTTTATTAATTTATCCATTAAGTTTTAGAATTTCTAATTGGGTGTTTAATTGGGGCTTTTAATTTATTCTTTCTATAATTTTTTTAGTTGTATGCTTAGTTCATTGATTTCCTCTTTCTCTATTTTATTCATGGAAGCATTTAGAATTAAAATATTTCCCCTAATAACTGCTTTGGCTGTATCCCATAACATTTGGTATGTTGTCTCATTATTGCATTGTCTAGGATGAAATAATTCTATATAAAATTTTTTCTTAATTCACTAATTTCTATGAAATGAGGTAATTTAGTTTCCAATTAGTTTTCGGTCTTTCTCTTCATGGCCCATTATTGCAAATTATTATTATTTTATTTTGCATTATTGTCTGCCACACAGCCAGGTAATTATTAAGTGTCTGAGACCAGATTTGAACTCAGGTACTCCTGACTCCAGGGCTGGTGTTCTATCCACTGCGCCACCTAGCTGCCCCTGATTATAAGGTTTTTATGCCTAGTACATGGTCAGTTTTTGTGCAGGTTCCATGTACTACAGAAAAAAGGTATATTCCTTTTAATTACTGTTCAATTTTCTCCAAAGGTGTATCATGTCTAGGTTTTCTTATTAATCTAATTCTGAGAGAGGGAGATTAAGGTCTCCCACCAGAATAGTTTTTCAGTCTGTCTTCCTGTAACTCATTCAGTTTCTCCTCTAAGAATTTGGATACTAGGCTGCTTGGTACATACATATTTAGTATTGAAATTGTTTCATCGTCTATGATATCTTTTAGGAGGATATAATTTCCTTCCTTATCTCTTTTAATAATATCTATTTTATCAGCTGCTTTGTCTGAGACAAGGATTGCTGAAGCATAATATATTCTGCTCCAACCTTTTATCTTTATATGTATCTCTCTGCTTCAAATGAGTTTATTATAAGCAGCATATTGTAGTATTCTGGGTTTTAATGAACTTGGTTATCCACTTTTGTTTTATGGGAGAGTGCATCCTATTCACATTCAAAGTTGCAATTACTAACTTTATTATCCTCTATGCTATCTTCTCTTTGCTTGTATTTTCCCCTTTTCCCTTTTATCTCTATTTGCTAGTATTTTGCTTCTGAATACCACCTCCTTCTATGCATTTGCCCCCTTATATCCCAGATCCCTGCCCTTTTTTTCCCTTTCCATTTGCCCCTTTTTCTTTCCTTCCCTACTGTCAGTACCTCTTTTGCTCCCCCCCCTCCTTTTCCCTTCTTAATACCTGAAAGGTAAGAAAAGTTTCTAAATTTGTGTGTGTGTGTGTGTGTGTGTGTGTGTGTGTGTGTGTGTGTTAATCCTTCTGTCAAATCTGATGAGAGTAAGATTCAGGTGATTCTCACCTTCTCCCTTCTTTCCCTCTATTGCAATAGGTCTGTTGTACCGGTTCCCATGATGTAATTTACCCCATTCAATCTCCTTCATCCTCCCAACTCTTTTACTGTTACTCCTTTTTAAAGAGATATTATTTTTAAATCATTCAATCAGAGTCAATGCAAATGTCATGAGAGTCCATTACTTCTGGCTAAGAATATTCTCTCTAATAGAGTTACAATTCTCAAAAGTCTTGAGAATCTTTCTCCCACGTGGGAATATAGCCAAATTTCATTTTATTGGATGAGTTTTTTTTCCTTTTCCCTTTTTATTTAGCTCTGGTCTTTTCAACAGGAAAAGTTGGAAGTCTCTTATATTGCTAAATGTCCATCTTTTACCCTGGAAGAGAAGGCTCAGTTTTGCTGGATAGTGAATTCTTGGCTGCATTCCAAGTTCCCTTCCTCTTTGCAGCATCATATTCCAGGTCCTTCAATCCCCTTAATATATTCATGCAACCAGGTCCTGTATAATTCCTGTTCTGGCCCCTTGGTGTTTGAATTGTTTCTTTCTGGCTGTTTGCAGGATTTTATTCTTTATCTGATAGTTCTGGAGTTTGGTCACAATATTCCTTGATGTTTTCATTTTAGGCTCCCTTTCTGGAAGGAATATATATGTATTATTTTAAAAAACTATTTTGCCTTCTGGTTCCATTATAGCAAGGCAATTCTCCTTCATTATTTCCTGAAATATTGACCAGCTTTTTTTTTAATGCTCAATATTTTCAGGAAGTTCAGTGATTCTTAAATTGTCTCACTTGAAACTATTCTTGAAGTCTGTTTTGCTGATTAGGTATTTTACATTTTTTTTCTCTTTTTTCTTTTTTTGGTTTCATTTAACATTTTTTTTGTCTCATGAAGTCATTAATATCCACATATTCCAATCTGTTTTTTAGAGAAGAAATTTCTTCATTTACCTTTTGCAACTCCTCTTCCAATTGGCCAATTCTATTTTTGAAGGCATTTTCCATTTGTCCAATTGTGGTTTTTGTAAGAATTATTTTCTTTTTGCACTTATTCAGTTGTAATTTTCTAAGAATTTGTTTTCTTGTTGCAAGTTCCACTTGATTTTTAAACTTCTTCCTGATCTATTCTAAGAAATTCTTCTGAGCTGGAGACCAATTCATATCCTCAGAAGCTCTAGCTCTCTCTGAGCTAGGATCCTTGTCTTCAAGGTAACAGTCAATGGATTCTGCTTCTTCTGGCCTTTCTTCATTTTCCTAGGATCCTGTCTTGGGTATGGGTTAGTTCACAGACCTTTGCTGTTGTGACACTAGAGAATTTGGTCACTAGACCCAGGAACTCCAAGTGGGTCAGCCTGTAAGGGATGTAAGGTGCTTTTTCTGGAGTGTCTGTGACCTTGATTTGTGGTGCCCTCCCTAAGACTGGAGGTTTGGGGGGGTGCAGTAGGGTCTTGAACAATGTGAACTGGGCCCTCCATCTATATAGTTAATCTACCTAATCTTCAATCAGTAATGGGGACCTCTGTAGCCCACACTTGAGCCTGGGGCAGGGGGATGGAGGGGTTGTTACTGGGTTTCTTCTGGGAAAAGTTGCTTTCTCACACAGGAATGGGAGGGAAGGGACTCAACTGGAAACACAAAGGCTCAAGGCTGGTCTTCCAGACCAGCTGAGCTGACCTGCAAATCTGGAACTCTACTGCTGGCCTCGCCTTCACCCTCCCTCCTCCCCACCCCCATACATAGCCATTGCTTTCATCTCTGTTCTCAGTTTAGTCCCCAAGCCTCAGCCTGATGCCCTTGTGTTGGCTTTCTGTTTTATGCCCCTGGATTGTCCATGCTTCCCTGGGATAGACCTTGCTGCATGATGCTCACCTAGATTCTTCTCTGGGTTCTGTGGATACAAATTTTGTTGAGAGGCTTGGTTCATGTTCGTTCTGAGTGAAAGCCAGGAAAACTTAAGACAGTTCCTAGCTTTTCTCTGCCATCTTGGCCAGAAGTCTAACAACAACAAATCTTTTTAAAATTTATTTATTAATATTAATCTACCTTCATGTGTATATTTTTAACTTACAAAATTTCCTTTCACCTTTCCTTCCAAACCCCTCCCCTCAGTAGTGAACAGTCATATTAGCATTGTACATGCCTATTTTTGATAAACATGTTTACAGATTAATTATTTTGGTATGAGGAATTAGGATTGAGGGAAATAGATATATGAGATCATTTTAAAGTGTTCATCAGATTCTGAAGTGTTTTTTTTTTTGTGTGTGTGTTTTGTTTTGTTTTGTTTTTCTTCCTCTAGATGGGGATAACATTATCTTTTTAGGCAATCTTATAAATTGTTCTAGCTCTCTGAAATGCTGAGAGCAGCTGCTTCCCTCAAAGTTGTTCATCTCACAATATTATTGTTAATGGGTACATTGTGTCTTGGTTCTGCTCCCTTTGCTCAGCATCAGATCTTGTACCTCATTCCATTCTCTAGAGTTTGACCATTTGCAGTTTCTTATAGAACAATAATATTCCATAGTATTCATATATCATTACTTGTTTAACCATTCCTCAATTGATGGGCATTCCCTCAATTTCCAATTCTTGGCCACTGCAGAGAGCTGCTATGATTATTTTGGAACATGTAGAACTTTCCTCTTTTTTTAAATTTCTTCTGAATATAGAACTAGAATTGGAATTGCTGGGTCAAAGAGTATGAACTTATTGCTCTTTGGACATAGTTCCATATTACTCTTCAGAATGGTTGATCTGTACACAACTTGACCAGCAAAGCATCAATGTTCCAATCTTCCCACAATCTCTCCAACATTGATCATCTTCCCTTTTGGTCATTTTATCCAACTTGATAGGGGTGAGGTGATACCTCATAGTTGTCTTAATTTCCATTTCTCCAATCAATAATGATCTGGAGCATTTTTCATATGATTATACATTATAGCTTTAAGTTTTTCATTTGAAAACTTCTTATTCATATCCTTTGACCATTTATCAATTGGGGAATGACTTGAAATTTTATAAATTTCATGCAATTCTCCATAAATTTTAGGAATGAAAACTTTATCAGAACTCCTAGTTGTGAAGATTGTTTTCCAGCTTTCTGCTTTCCTTCTAAATTTGGCAGTATTGATTTTATTAGTGCAAACCCATTTTAATTTAATATAGTCAAAATCATTCATTTTGCAGTTTATAATGTGCTCTAATTCTTGTTTGGTCATAAATTTATCCCCCATTCCATAGATCTGTTAGAGTATTTCTTGGTCTGTTAGTTTATCTATGGTATTGCCCTTTATGTTTAAATCCTGTAGCCATTTTCTCCTTATTTTGGTAAAGGGTGTGAGATGTGGATCTATGCTTAAATTGTTCCATACTATTTTCCAATTTTCCCAACAATTTTTGTCAAATAGTGAGTTCTTATCTCAAAAGCTGATTCCTTTGGGTTTGACAAATAGTAGGTTGCTCTAGTCATTTACTGGGGTTTCTTTTGAACCTATCCTAATCCAATGATCCATTACTCTATTTCTTTACCAGAAGTTGTCAATTTTGATATTTACTTTATAGCATAGTTTTAGATCAGTAGAGCTAAGCCATCTTCCTTAACATTTTTTTTTTCATTGGTCCCCTTGCTATTCTTGCCCTTTTGTTGCTCCGGATGAATTTGGTCACTATTTTTTTCTATCTTGGTAAAGCAGTTATCTGGTGGTTTGATTGGCATGGCACCGAGTAAGTAATTTAATTTGGGTAGAATTGTCATTTTTATTATATTAGCTCAAGTTAACCATTAAATTTGAGTATTTGACAGTTTTCCAATTATTTAATCTGACTTTATTGGAGTGAGAAATGCTTTATGTTCATATAGTTTCTGGCTTCTATTCCCAAGTATTTAATATTGTCTATAATTATTTTAAATGGAGTTTCTCTTTCTATCTTTTGATTTGGGGGTTTGCTGTTCATATGTAGCAATACTGATGATTTATGTGGGTTTATTTTATATCTTGCTACTTTGCTGAGTTTGTTAATTGTTTCAAGGAGTGTTTTAGGTGATTTTCTTGGGTTCTCTATGTATACTATCATATTAAGCAAAGAGTGAATGTTTGGCTTCCTCATCACCAATTATGATTTCTTCAATTTATTTTTCTTCTCGTATTGCTACAACTAGGATTTATAATACTATATTGAATAGTAATGATGATATGATGTAACCTTGTTTCACCCCTAATTTTATTGGAAATGCTCTGAGTTTATTCCTATTACATTTAATATTTTTGTTTTAGATATGCTATTTATTATTTTAGGGGAAAGCTCCATTTATTCCTAAGCTTCCTAGTGTTTTTAATAGGGATTGATGTTGTATTTTATCAAAAGATTTTTCCGCATCTATTGAGATAATCATATGATTTCTGTTGATTTTGCTATTGGTGTGATTAATTTTGTTGAGGGTTTTCCTAATGTTGAAATATCCCTGCCTACCTGGTATAAATCCTAACTGATCATGGTGTATTATCCTGATAATAACTTGCTGTAGTCTCATTGCTAAAATTTTATTTAAGATTTTTGCATTGGGGGTGGCTAGGTGGCACAGTGGGGCAGCTAGGTGGCACAGTGGATAAAGCACCAGCCCTGGAGTCAGGAGTACCTAGGTTCAAATCTGGTCTCAGACACTTAATAATTACCTAGCTGTGTGGACCTGGGCAAGCCACTTAACCCCATTTGCCTTGCAAAAACTTAAAAAAAAGGTTTTTGCATCAATATTGATTAGGGGTATTGGTCTATAATTTTCTTTGTCTGTTTTGCTTCTTCCTCATTTAATATCAGCACCAACAACAAATCTTAAAGAGTAAAATGTTTCATCTTGGAAATACATTCTTTTTAAGACCACAAAATCGGGCAGCTAGGTGCCACAGGGCAGCTAGGTGGTGCAGTGGAAAGAGCACTGGCCCTGGAGTTAGGAGTACCTGAGTTCAAATCTGGCCTCAGATACTTAATAATTACCTAGCTATGTGGCCTTGGGAAGCCACCTAACCCCATTTTACTTGCAAAAATCCTTAAAAAGAAGACCACAAAATCCACAAATTTTAGTGACCTTTTCATTTTATAGAATATTCTTAAGAAATGAATTAAAGAACCAAAGGAAAAACATCAAGATACAAAATTGAATGCATCTCTGGAAATTTTATTATAGACATTTTGTTTTGTCTTTATTTTTAGAAAAAATTGAATTACTTTAGTAGTTAATTACCTTCATAATAAATCATTGGGTGACATGAAAAATCTTCTCAAATATAATTGATTTACATTTGAAAAAATGAAAGTAGAAGAAATGCAACTTTAAAACTTTGTCATTAAAAAACATTACACACTTAAAGCTTGCTAAATGGTACTACTCTAAATGCTCATTTAGGAACAAGAAGCATCATGATATAGTAGAAAGGGTGTGGGAGTTGAACAATCTGGGTTCTAATCCAAGGTTTTCCATTGACAATCATTTGATTTTAATGGGATTTAGTATTTTTTCATCTGTCAATTAAGAGAGTTGGATTTGATGATGTCTAAAGTTTTTCTAACTCTAAAGCTATAAGTTCAGGAGCTTTTAGAAATATGAGGTGGGGGAAAGCCATATTTTGCTGTCCAGTAGCCACAGAATTAAACTTTTCAGATTCAGGCTCAAATTATCTTCAGCTCCAATGTGATTTTACCATTAAGTTTACAAATATAGAAGTAAAACCAACCAAAAAAATCACAATATGAAATTTCAAATCCTATTGTGAAATTCACTAAAGTATAAAGCTATTATTCAAGTAAAAGTATCATTACTCAAGAAAGGTATTTTTATGCTGATTTTTCAAGAAAAAATAACACAAATGCAACAATGGCCTTATTTTTGCAACTATTACATTTTTCTTCTCTTTTACTATTGAAACTAGATAAAGAAGATAATGAAAGTCTTACTGCATGGGAGAAAGGAATGACATTTTTTATAGTCTGCTCACTATATTTTTCTATATCTCACCAGGGAATATGTTTCTTGATGCTTGGGGAAAAAACTGGCCTGAGTATTTTAGATTACAAAGTGAATCAGTTAATCAACAAATACATACATACTAATTGAGTACTTGGCAATAAATGCCTGTCTTAATTGAATGGGCTTTAAAAATCAGATTCAGTTATTTCAGTTTTTCTTATTTCTTATTTCACTCTGTTTAATCATTGAAAATTTGTTTATTTATTTCTTTCTGAACACTTAATGACTTTTATGTTATAGACTGACACTTTATATTTCTTTCCAACACATCATTTTAAAATTTATTGAAAACATTCACACAGCTAGGTAATTATCAAGTATCTGAGGTCAAATTTGAACTCAAGTCCTCCTGACTCCAGGGCTGGCGCTCTATCGACTGTGTCACCTATCTGCCTCCTTTTTTGATCATTTAAAAAAAGTTGAACACAATCCCTGGGGTGCAGGATGAACTGTCACAAGTTTCTTACACCGGAGGCAAGAGGCCTAGTTACTAGCTTGAAGTTCTGGGATCTCTGGGGCTGATGAGTTCCCACCTAGCTGTCCCTGGAGTTCTTAAATTAAGGGGAAAATTTTCATAATACTATTCTTTGACAGTCTCATGGAATCTATAGATCCCTTTTCATCTATCTATCTAGTCTTTAAATAATGTCTTTAAATCATAAAATGGCTTTAACATAAGAATGCACACTGTTACAAAGAAAATGAATATATTGAAATACAGCTATCACTTTTTAAAATCAATTTTATAGATCCAGGCTAATAATTATTAATTATAAAGGCAACAAATAGTTTTATTTTGGCAGAAATTTATATCAGGTGATATTTGAAAAGAATATATTTACTTTACAATGAAAACATTTTATAACTAGTATAGAAGACAAGCATGATGGGGATATTACTATTTTAAAAATTTCCCAAGTTTTACGTGCAAATCCATAAAGATTAACTTGAATATTTTGTGAATTTTAGTAGCTATGCTAAAACTCGAGTAAGATTTGTTAAAGTATTCAGCAAATTCTACTGGAAAAACATATTAACATGCAGCACTTTATGTGAGCTCTTCTTTCCCTTTGGAAATAAAAATGAACTATTTGCTAGTTGCTTATTACTTAACCAAGTTAAAGAATTTCCATCCCTGTACTCCTCCCCCTCCCACCCACTTTTAAATTATGTCTGCCTGGAGGCTGGACCCTGGAATTCTGCTGAACACATATGGCATAACAAGGAGCAAGCAAAGTTCAGATTCTTATTTAATTAAATAATCCTATGCATTCAAAAGTAAAGTCAGGGTCAAAGTTTTTCACATCAAACTTTTTTGGCAATAATTGAAAAAAGGTGATAGAAAAATGTTTTTTCCTCTAAACATAAAAAAAACCCCACACAACACATGTATAGAAACTTCAAAACTAAACATGCCACACACATAAATGAGTTTGCCTCAGTTTCTCATGTCTAAAATAAACCAGGGAAGAAAAATAGCAAACCACTCCAGTATTATCTCCAGGAAAACTCAAATGGGGCTATGAAGAGTTGGACACAATTGAAAAAAGACTAAATAATAATAACTGTACACACACACACGCAAAAATATAAATATATTTACACCCACATATGTATACCAAAACACACACAGACAGAGAGATAGAGAGAGACAGAAATAGGGAGCCTCTCATATATTTTTGAGCCCTCTCAACCTTTGTTTTCTTATCTACAAAATAATGAGGTAGGACTCAATGACCTCTAAAATCTTTTCTAGCACCAATTCTTTAATTCTATGATTCTATGATCATTGCAATGGAGGGGAAAGATTTTATAATATTGAAAGTATATTAAACTTGAAACTTTAATTTAGTCATGAGAAATAAGAATAAATGAACAATTATATAATATTTAGAATTTTTAATAAAGCATTCATAGGATAATAAATTACAAGTTGGAAGAGATCTTAAAAGACATTTAATCAAGAAGAGGAACTGAGGTTCAAAGTATTTAAGTGACTTGTTCATGTTCATGATCATAAAGGTAGTAAGTAGATTAGTACAGTCTCAGACAAAATTCTTCTGACCTCAAAACCAATATTCATTCTATTATATTTATAGGTCTCTTCTATTTGGTTTTAGCACATTATTAAAAGGGTATTAATTGACTAAATTATGTTTAGAGGAATAAAATTAATTCTACCTATTTTGGCCTTGTCATAAGGTTTGAATTGTATGCTTTTTTTATTTGGCTTAAATGGACAAACCACAGCCTTTTATCTGTTTGATTTTTAAACAGGCCAGGTTATTATACTTCTGTTGATGTATTTTACCTCTGGAGTAATTTTCTCCTTTTATTTTATTTAGTATTCTAGAAGAATGGTTTGTCCCAAAACTTTTAGCTGATAAAATTCATAGAAAGACATAGATACAGGACTATATTCTATGTAGATATTTAATTTAAATTATAGGAATAACATTTAAAATATTTTTCTTCTAATTTCCTTTTTGATGGATTTGAGACCTGTCAGTTACCTTCAATTTGATTTAGCCAATCAACCAAAATTGTTTTACTGGAGTGTGGCCATTGTGGATGTTTTAGCTTCTTGAAACCACAGGTTAAAATTGAATGCCAGGTGGACAACAAAACTGAATGAGCAGCTTTTAAAAAGGTATGGCAATCCTTTACATTAGAGGTGCTCCTATAGTCAAGCCTAGTTCTCCTAAGAAATTCTCCAGCAAAGATTTTAGAAGGCTCTCATTGAAGTAAAACCAAAGAAACATCCCAGTGAAACCCACCATCCACTATAGACTTCCCCAAAAAACATGTCCCTGAAAGTGTTCTGGTAAAAGAGTCCTCCACAGCAACCTAAAATAAGGTTGATATTTAGTAAACAGGGCTGAACAAAGATGGGAATTGGGGTACATTCTATCAGAACCAGAAGAAACAAAGATAACTACTGCTAAAAAACATTAAAATTAAAAAATTGCAAAAGGAGTGTGCAAAAATACATAGATAACTCTTCTCTGGGCAAAGCTGATATACTTTTTAAGTCATCTAAGAGACTCAAAATAAAGAGAAGCATAGTGCCAGGGAAAATTATCCCAGAGTCCTAAACCTATGTAATCTCCAATATTCCATGGCTGAATCATATGATCAAGGAAACTAAAGCAGAGATTCCTCCTGAATTCTCTGAGTACAGAAGTCATCTTAATTTCCACTATTTGGTAGAGTCAATCAAGGGCTCAGAAGAAACAACATCAATAACTGGTTTGTCACTATGCAAACAGGAGAAAGAAGTAGGACAATAATCATGTTCTAAGTTGACCTAAAAGAACTAAAAGAAATAAGAGACTAGATCAGAGGGAGAAGGCTGGTCACAGATTTAACTTCAACTGTGTGTCCCTGGAGAGGGCTACTGAAGAAGGAAAAAATAAGAGACAACAGAAGAGACTTCTGAATCTAATGAAAAGACCCACACTAGGAGTTAAGATATGCACCAAAGATAAACCCAGAAGAGAGTAAATCCATGACAAGAGTATCAGGGGAAAAAATAAAAGAATGATTTCATTACCAGAACTCCCAACAGTGGATGGAGGAAATGAACAAAAACATTTTAAAGATTAATTAGAGCTCTTGAGGAAAAAAAAACTTGAACAAAGACTAAATACTTTAGCAAACATAGTAGAAGATATTAATGAATCAAAAGATTCCATTAAAAAAGACAATGAGACAAAGTAATCAATGATTGTTCAAAAAAAAAAAACCACAATAAACATTTTGGTCCATAAAGGACATTTGAAAAAAGGATTAAAATTTAAATGAAGATTTAATGATCTCCTACACTTAACATGAACTAGATGTAGGTTAAAGAACAACAAATAGAAACAATAGATTAATCCAAAAATGAGATAATATATCCAAAGATTTTGGGATACAGCAAAGAACTCATTAAAGGAAAATTTATTTACTAAATGTACATAAACCCCCCCCCCCAAAAAAATAAGATTGAGAAACCGCAAGAGAGATGAAGTGATAGGAAAAAAAAAGTGTACTTTAATTTATTTTCTGATACAATCTACTCTGGCTCTAGGATGGGTTGCATTCTTTATCATAAGTCCATCAGAGAAGTTGCTTCAATATTTTTTCCCCACAGTTGCTATTGTTAACTTTATTTCCCTTCATTCTATTTTCTCTCTTCCCTTCATTCATATTCTCTCTCTCCTTTCACCTTGTTCCTCCTCAGAAGTGAGTTGTATCTGACTACCCTCTCCCATAATCTTCCCTCTCTTCTGTCATCTACACCCCCCTCCCCTCTCCCTGTCTCCTCCCATCCCTTTCCTTTCCTTTTTTCTCTAAAGTAAGATAGATTTCTATACCTTATTGAGTGTGTATGTTATTTCCTCTCTGAGTCATTTCTGATGAGAATGAAGGCTCATTCATTCCCCCTCACCATCCTCCTTTCCCTCCATGGCAAAAAGATTTTCTTGATTCTTTTGTGCTCCTAGTACATTCCCTTTTAACTCATTGATTCCATCTTTATACTATATTATACCATTTGTCCCTTATCTATGTTCCTTCTAATTGCTCTTATAAATGAAAAAGTTCATATGAGTTATCAATGTCTTCTTCCCATGCAGGAATATATGCAGTTCAGCATCATAAAGTTTTCATAATTAGCCCTTCTTGTCCACCCTCTCTATGCTTCACTGGAGTCTAGCTCCAGTAGTTTCAACTGGAAAGTTTGAAAGGCCCTGTTTCATTGAAAATCCATCTTTTCCCCTGAAAGAGGATGTTCAGTTTTGCTGGACAGTTGATTCTCTGTTATAATCCAAGTTCTTTTGCCTTCCAGAGTATCATATTTCAAGCCCTATGCACTCTTAATGTAGATGCTGCTAAATCCTGTGTAATCCTGACTGTAGAGCTATATATATATATATATATATATATATATATATATATATATATATATATATATATATATATATGTTCCTGGGAGGTTTTGAGGTTTTTTTTTTTTTTTGAGGAGGGATCTCTTTTAGGAGATGATCAGTGAATTCCCACAATTTCTATTTTACCCTCTGCTTCTAGCATCTCAGGGAAATTTTGCTGGATTATTTCTTGAAAAATGAGGTCTAGGCTCTTTTCCTGGTCCTGACTTTCAGGTAGCCCAATAATTTGAAAATTATCTCTCCTGGATCTGTTTGTCAGGTCAGTTGTTTTACCAGTGAGATATTTCACATTTTCTTCTAGTTATTCATTCTTTTAGTTTTGCTTTATTGTTTCTTGATTTCTTACAAAGTCATCAGCTCCCTTTAGCTCCATTTTACATGTGAAGGAGTTATATTCTTCAGAGTTTTTTATCTCCTTTTTCAACTGGCCAATTATGTTTTTAAGGCATTCTCCTTATTGGATTTTTGGACTGCATTTTCTATTAGATCTAAATTGATTTTTAACATGTTATTTCCTTCAGTGTTTTTTTTTTTGTATCTACTTCACTAAGCTGCTGACATGTTTTTCATGATTTTCCTGCTTTGCTTTCATTTCTCTTCCCATTTTTTCCACTACCTCCCTTACTTACTTTTCAAAGTCTTTTTTGATATCTTTCATAGCCTGAAACCAATTCATATTTTTTTCTTGCAGGCTTTGGATACAGAAGCTTTGATTTTGTCATCTTCTGAGTCTACATTTTGGTCCTCCGTGGAATTAAAGTAATTTTCTATAGTCAGATTTTTTTCCTGTTGTTTGCTCATTTTCCTCAACCTCATTTACTATATTTCCAAAGCTTTGGGGTTTTTTTTTGGTACACCCCAACCCCCAGGAATCTTAATTCTTCCAATGTCTTCTGAGAGGCTCTGGCTACTCTACTGACCTGTGCTCTGGTCTGTGTATGACCCTTTGGCCTGGAGCTGTGAGGAGGATCCCTGCTCCTCTATGATAGTATGGGAGCCCATACTGGTCCTTGTATCTGAGTATGGGAAAAGCATTAGGTTGCTGCTCCAGAGACCTCCCCATTCCCTTATATTCTGTGGGCTAAGCACTATGGAAGTAGCTGCTGGGTATCTCTGAAGGTTCTCAGGGTCTGTGCTGGCCTGGGCTCCATTCCCATTCTGGTGCAGCAGAGTTCTCCCATAGACCCTCCAAGTTCTCCCCAGTGATCCCTGGACGAAGAGGTATGGGAACTGCTCCTGCAGCCATGGACCAAGGCATGCCCATGGACCTAGGCAACCTGTGGGCTGTTCCTGGAGGCCTGGAACTGGTTTGCATCCCTACATGGCATGGCTATGCTGCTGCTCTTTCCAACCCTGGACCTATCAGATTGTCTTGGGCTGGAAAAATTGTTTCACTAAGTCTTTCTGTGGGTTCTTCTACTCTAGAATTTGATTAGAGTTATAATTTTATGGCATTTGAAGTTTTGGGGGCAAAGGGTTTCTGGGAATTCCTGCCTCCATACCACTATCTTGTCCCTGCCCCCCCCTTCTAAATGTTTTTAACAACAAAAGAAAGAAAAAATAGATGAATGAGTTGAGCATGAAACTAAAAAAATTCAAAAAAGCAATAAATAAATTAACTTCAAATTAGCACAAATTACACATTTTGAAAATTAAGAAATAAAAAATTGACTTGATAAATAAAAATGGAAATTTTTTAATCTAGAAAAATAGATGTCATTAGCTAATTTGATAAAACAAAGGAATGACAAATTAATATATTTTAAAATGATAAAGGAGAAATCTTAAGAGATGAAGAGGAAATTATTTCAAATAATTTAGTGCAACTATATGCCATTAAAGTTGATAGAAGGAAATGCCAAATGATTTTAAAATATAAAATATCTAATTAACATAACAAGAAACAATTTAAAATCAGTATGATAGAAACAATTGAACAATCTAGTGATGAACTTCCTCCTCTCACAAAAACCTAAGTCAAACAGATTTATCATTGAATTCTAGCAAGTATTCACAAACAATTCTTTCTAAGAATACTTAAATTATCTGCAAAAATAGTGAAAGATGACTTCAAATTTCTTCTATGAGGCAGATTTAATACGGATACTTAAACCAGAATGAGATAAGGCAGATAAAATTATATTGATATTTATAATAAAAATTGATTTGCCAAAAATAAAGTGATAAAAATAGCACAATCCTATATTTCAAGAACTGGAAGGGATTTTCACAACCATCTAGTCTGCCTCATAAGTGAAGGGAATACAGTACTTTACCCAAAATTGGTTGTACTGTTTTTCTTATCTACCACCTCTTCAGGCAGTCCATTTCACTTTTAATAGAGTCTTATTTCCTGACAATGAACTAAAATTTTCCTCTCTGAAATTTCTACCCACAGCTTTGGGTTTTTTCCTTTTAGAATAAAATAGAACATATATATATATCCCTCTTCCATATGAAAACCTTTAAACATTTAAAAATATCTATTAAACACCATGAATCTTTTTTTTGTCAGACTAACCTATGTCCAATTCTTTCATATGATTTTTATCTGTCTTTCCTAAACTGTTATTCTCAGACTATAATATTGTATTCAAGATGTGATCTACAGAGGACAACTTATTAAATAATTATACATGAGTACTAAATTTGATTTTTTACCAAGATTATATGGGTGGCTTAATATAAGAAGACATACTGCAAAAGTAATAATGAAATTAATATAAATAATGATTTTATTAATAGATTCATTTAAAGTTTTTGACAAAGCTTTTTAAAGTTAAAAGCACAGGAATAAATTAATCTCCCTTATTGAGATGAAATTCATTTAATAATAATAATAGTAGTAGTCCTTTGATTTCAAAGAGAACCATAGCAACCAAATAAATGGTGGCATGACTTGCAATTATGTTTATTATGGTGAGGGGTATATTGGGTTTTTTTTTTAGTTTTTTTGCAAGGCAAATGGAGTTAAGTGGCTTACCCAAGGCCACACAGCTAGGTAATTATTAAGTGTCTGAGGCCAGATTTGAACTCAGGTACTCCTGACTCTAGGGCTGGTGCTCTATCCACTGCACCATCTAGCCACCCCATGAGGGGTATATTGTTTAAGACATCCTTCTCACTGACATTTTCCATAATCATTTCACTCCATGGCCTGATTTGATAGGAAACAAAATAGGACTTCTGAATGGTCTGAATACTGGGGGAACGTTTGGTCTCTGTGGTTCCCTTTCCTTTATCAGCAAGGCACCTGAGCTTTACTACAGCACCAGGTAAAGCGCTAGTTTCTCGATGAACTAATTATCAGTAATATCATTCCTTACCTACCAGTCATCAAGGTACCTTGATGTTTTGACAATGCTGACAAAGTATATCCAAGATTGGCTCTTGTGAGGCTAATCATCATTGTAGCCATTCCCTTCTGACCATCAACTACATTCCCCCAGAACCCAAAGACTTTGGCTTCCTGATAGCTGTCTAGTGGATCATGGGAATAATCTTGCTGGATTGCTGGTCAGCATCATTTATGGTCAGAATAATAAACAATATTGGATCGTCTTCAAACCTCTAACTTTCATTCTTGATTAGTGAAAACGTTCTTGGGATTGCTTTCACTCTGGTATGACTTGTGTTCATTCAAGAATTTCACCTCTTGCAGCACAATTATAATGCCCCATCCCCCTCTTAATCATGACCCAACTTCCAAAAATTAAATTAGAACCATGGTCCTATTTCATTATTCCTTGCTGGGATATCCAGGTAACTCAGTACTGCTTTGGAAATTCTAATTTTTTCAAAGTAAATATTTTAGCATCAAGAGGGTTCTGAGAGGCAGGGGCTGGGACAGGTGGTACCTTACCTTGAAGAGATCACCAGCTTGATCCCAGGATCCAACTATGATTTTTTTAACTGTACCAACTTTAATATATGCTATTGGAGCTACAATTACCTCGACTGCTAGTATCAGACTTGCCCTTCACTGGATCCTCATTAAAGAATTAAAGTGAGTCATTCTAATTACAGGGTCTCAAAATGGTCCTGTATTATTATTTTTCATCTCTACCTCACCAGGTTGGAAATGGGCAATTTATGCACCCACTGCCTTCCTTCGATGTAGTAGCCATTTCTCAGGCATCCTCTATTAAATCAGACCCTGATTCCCTTTCACCTATTGTCAATTCTCAGCAGACAGCTAAATGGTGCAGTGTATATTGCAAGTGGTTCTAAAGTCAGAAAGACTTGCCTTCAAATTTAGCTTTGGTGACTTACTAGCTCTATGGCCCTGGGCAAGTCATCTAACTTTGATTGCTTTCAAAGAAAAGAAAGAAAAAGAAAAAGTCATAGGTAGTCATCAGTAGTGGAGAAGAGCCTATTGACACCAAATTATTGTGGAAATACTAGTTATTGCAACAAAGAAAGACAAAATTGATAAAATAGATAAATGTAAGACAAAATTATTACTCTGCAGATTTTTTTACTTAGATAATCCAAGAGATTCAATTAAAATTAGTTTTAAAATTGACTTAAGCATGAGGAAAAATAAATTTACAATATCATCCACTTTATGTAATATTTTTGTACAATGCATATTAAAACTAAAAAAGAGGAGTTATTAGGAGAAATTACATTTGAAATAGTAGCATTAAATAAAATGTCTTGTTTATCAACCCAAATTCACATAGGAGTTATATCAATTCAACAACAAACATCTTTTTCTTAAAGAAATAAAGACAAATAATTGAAGAGATAATCAATTGCTCATTTTTGGATTATATTAATATGATAAAAATAAAAAGAATCATGGCTCTTTTATTTACTACACCTGACCATGATAAGTTATGTTTTTCATTAATAAAATGCTGGAGCAGAATCTAATGATCTCTAAAGTCTTTTTCATCTCTAAAAGGGTATCATTGGTTTCTAGGTAAGATGACAATGTGGAAGGCTCAGGTCCAGTGACAAATACTCCAGAAAAAATTGAAAAGGACACTAATTAAAATAGTGACCAATAAGATCAAAATGATAAGCATAATTATGAAGATTTTGGATCTGTTCCTCAAACTGCTGAAAATATTATCTTTCCTTGTATTTGGAAAGACCATACTATGCTGGTACTCCTTTTTCTCCCTTCTTAAATTTCAATATGCATATGTTTAACTTCCATAGTAATCTTTCTCTATATGTGTTTATACCAGGAGGAAATCTATACCAAGTAAAGAAACTCTCTACCAGAGCAAATCAGAACCTCCTCTTCAATTTAGATCCTTCAAGAGTTGCATAGAACAATGAGAGATTAAGTTGTATAGGGTCATAGAGCAAGTATAGATCAAAATCTTGACTTGAACAGCTCTATACCAGAGGGCCAGACTCTAATGAACTCTTGGGATGACAACTGGAATGGAAACAAATAATCCAAGAACTAATCGATGAGTATATAACATTTTACTGTCTCTTAGGTTTCATGTACCTTATTAAGTACAGAGAGTGCAAATTCAAAATACATATGGATCAGGAAAGTTTTCATTTGGAGGAGATATTGACCTGAGTTTTGAATTAAAATATGGTTTTGAATAGGTGGAATTAAGCAAAAAGCTCAATCCAGAATCCAGGCATAGGGAACAACCTATTCAAATGTAAGGTGGCAGAAGTTATATCATGTGATGGAAACAGGAAAAAGTTTGACTACACTAAAGAAGGTCCAACGAGAAATATTTTATAAGATGACTAGATATGCAGGTGGAAGTTATGTTGTCAATGGCCTTTGAGGTCAACAAGGGAAGTTTGTATTTGATTTTAGAAGTAATAGGGAACTTACTGAATGAAGGAAACACCATGCTTTTGAAAGATGAATTTGGCATCTGTGTAGGGAAAACATAGGAGAGGGGAAAGATCTGAAGCAGTAAGACAAATTATATGATTATTTCAACAATCTAGGTCAGAGTTTAGTTCTTGGACCACAGTAGTAGCCGTGTGAAAGGAGACACAATAAATGGAAACACAGGAAAAGAACTGAGAGAGGTTGGTATGGAATTAAAAGATTCTGATAGCAAATGTGGAGTGAAAGAAAGTGAAAAATCAAAATCAGAAGGCAAATGTTCATGGTTAAAATATTGTTATTTTTTCCCAGGAAAACTAGGAGATTAGGAAAAGTATATAAAGAAAGGTTTGTGCATTATATTACAAAATTTTAAGGCTCTGGGAGATTATGGAATTAAGATAGCACTCAGAACAATCCCAAATAATTCCTTCTGAGTTTTTTTCATTTATTAATTACCCAGAAGTATTTTGATTGGATTGGTAGATCTCATTTGTAGGGAAATACTGGAGTCAATTCTATCAGCTTATGAGAACTAATTATTAAATTTTTAGTGTTAGCATTTACACATTGAAAATAGGCAAAAATATATTGATTGTTATACTCTTTTATTTATTTTCTAGATATATACAAGTAATAGAGAAAAAGTTTAAAATAAATTTCTAATAATGTGCATATGTTTTCAGAGACATAGTTGTTAAGCATTTAGGAAATCTTAATTCAAATTAATCTTCAAATAATGTTATCCATACATTTTTCAGAGATTCAGTTAAGTTTTATCAGCATACTTCTGCTTTAATCATTTCCACTGCTCAGTTTTCCTGGTCTAGCTTTAAAAAATGGAAAAAAGCTTTTTAAAAGCACTCATTATTCACAGGCACTTTGCTAAGTGCTATACAAGCAAAATAGTTTATAAATGGTAGCGAATCTTAGCAGGAAAGCACCAGTATTAAATCAAAAGATTTTATTGCCTTAGTTTGCCCAGGATGAAGGTTGATTTGTCAAAAAGATTTTTTAGTAACTAAGAAAGAAATATTTAAAAAATAAAATGACAAAATATTTTACAAAATTTATAGAGATGAGAAATCAAATAACTAAAGAATTCCATAGATATTTGGCATAATTTAAATTTCTAACTGGCATAGTGAAGTGGAAAGCATATTTGAGTTGGAATCAAAGGATCTAAAATCTAATCCCATCTTTGTCAGTAACTGAGTGGACTTTTGCAAATCTAAGCTTCAGTACTCTCATCTTAAAAATGGATAATAAAACAACTTATTTCACAGAGTTGTTTTGGGGGCAAGTACTTTGTAAACTCTGAAGTTCTATGTAAATGCCAGCTTTTTCATATGACTATGAACCATCACAACTTTTACTATGCCTCAGTACTTTAAAAGCAGAGTAAAAATGACACTCATGTTGAGGCAGATCACCATTTAAGCACAGTTTTCATTAAAATAGTTGCAATGGTTTGTCCAGATACTCTTGCCTTATTTAATTCATAGAAGATGTTTTTGGTATCATCTACTCATTCTGACATTTAATCTATCTCTGTAAATTGAATATTACTACCAAGTTTTCCAATGTCTAAACAATCAAATAACTTAGTATTTACTACAGACATAGTACTGTATTAGTAATTAATACTTTCAGTCCAGGAGCTAACAAAACATGTATAATATACAATACTAAAAAATTGTAGTATGAATGTAGAGAAAAGATTAAACAAAATAAAGCAATTAGAGAATAATTAAAGGATAAATTATTTGAAGTGAACTGTATTCCAAAAGGAATTCAGAGAAGTAAGAAATTAAAATATTATAATACTATAATCACATAAATTTTCACAGAGAAAGTGCAACTTGGCATGGAAGTAGGAGTGAATAAATAATGTTTAAAGGACTATAAGTAGAATCACCTTAATGGAGGAATGTTTCTTAGGTATTAATGATAATTTCAGTTGGATGGCAAAGTGAGATTAATAGATAATATGCAGAGGAATATAGACAATGCAGAAGATAATAATAATATATAGTACCTTTAGATTTGCAAAATGTACTTGCAGAATATATTATCTTTCTTGATTTTCATAACAGCCCTGTGAGGCAAGTACTACGAGTTATTATTAATTTAACAGATGAACTAGTACTGTGAGATTATTATTAATTTAGCAGATGAACAAACTAGTGTGATTCACCCATGATTATAGATTGTCAGAAATAGGAAATGAGTCAAGATTACTCTTGACTATAAGTACCAACACATTCAAATTCACCAACTAATTTCTTGATCAGGTCAATGGTTCATTTAAAATAGGGCATCTGGTCATACTATTCATGATGGACTAGAATGAGGGAAAATGGGAATCAACTAATGAAGCTGTTGTAGTAATATAGGCAAGCAGTTTGATTAGTGGAAATCAAGAAAATAATATCTTGAAGAAGGAAATAACAAAAGGTTTAGAGGCAACTAACTGCTTGCCCTGATCTGTGCCCTTTGTCTCATACCACTTCCAAATTAGATTCAATTTTTTTGTATTGCTATTCCTCTTTTACTCTCCTTTTTACAAATTGTTCTAAAAGCAGGCATGAAAATTTTCAATATTATATCCTCCCTCCATCTCAGTCTATACCTGTCCTCAGTCTAAGCTGCAACAATTTCATTTGTGCAAAAATTCCTTTTCCCTTTCTAAGCATGAATGCTGATTTATGAAAAATAATAACATAAAGTCATTTAAAGAGTCATTTGTTATAAAATGCAGAAATGAGAGCACCTGTTTATTTTCTCTTTTCACTTTAAGAAAAAAAATCTAAATTCTAGAAAATGAGTACTAATATAAATTATAGTACACTGAGTATTGGGCCTAGAGTGAAGATGATTTAAGTTCAAATCCAGTCTCAAACATGACTAGTTGTGTAATGATAATGTTTTGTCCTTCAATTTTGAAGAAGACCACAATATCAGGGAGGTGATGCCATGACAAGTACATGAATTGGATTTGAGTGAGGGGATGCTGTGCTAAGTCACCAGCCTCACTTTCTCCTCCAGAGTCATCTGGATCCAGTGACCAGATAGGAATCTGGATGACTGGAGACGGCCCTGGATGTGAGGCAGTCAGATTTAAGTGACTTGACCAAGGACACATGGCTACTAATAGTCAAGTATATGAGTTTGGATTAAAACTCCTGTCCTCTTGACTCTATGGCCACTATTCTATCCACTGAACCACCTCCTCACACTAGTTGTGTGACATTGGGCAAACCATTTAACCTTCATCTACCTCAGTTTCCTCAATGATAAAAGGAGGACTTTGATATTATTTACTGCTCAGGGTTGTTTTGAGTGTTAAATGAGAAAACATTTTGTAAAGCATTCGGCACTGTGCCTGGTAATCAGTAGAACATAAATATTTTCCTTTCCTTCCTTATCCTTCCACCAATAATGAATTAGTGTTTTGGGTTTCACATATCCCCACATCCAACATTTTTTTTTTTGTGATTTGCATTTCTCTGATCAATAATGATTTAGAAAATTTTTTTCATATGGCTTTAGATGGCTTTTATTTCTTTGTCTAAAAACTACCTGTTCATTTCCTTTGACCATTTGTCAACTGGGAAATCACTTATTTTTTTAGAAATTTAATACAGTTCCCTATATATTTGAGAAATGGGGTATCTCTTTATCAGAGATACTTGTTGCAAATTTCTCCTCCCTCCAAATTTTCTGCTTTCCTTATAATTTTGGTTTTGTTTGTAGAAGTACTATTAAATAGATAAATCAAAATTATCTATTTTATATTTTATGATGCTCTCTATAACTCTTTTGGTTCTAAATTCTTCCCTTATCCATAAATGGATAAATTATTCCATGTTCTCTTTTTTTTGTTCATAATATGTATAGATCATGTACCCATTTTGAGCTTATCTTAGTATATGGTGAGATGTTATCCATACCTACTTTTTTGGCATACTCTTTCCCAGTTTTCCCAGTAGTTTTTATCAAATAATCAGTTTTTTTTCTAAGAGGTTGGATCTATGGGTTTATCATGTATGAAATAATGATGTTATTTACTATAATCACTCTATTTCTTAGCCATCTCTGCATCTATTGAAATAATTATGTGATTTCTGTTGGTTTTGTTATTGACATGGCCAATAATATTGATAATTTTCCCAATATTGAACTAGCCCTGCAATCCAGGTATAAATACTACCTAGTTGTACTGTATGATCCTTGTGATTTATTGCTATCATCTCTCAGCTAATATTTCACTTAGAAATTTTGCATCAGTATTCATAAAGGGACTGATCTATAATTTTATTTCTCTGTTTTAGCTCTTCCTGTTTAAATATCAGCACCATATTTATATCATAAAAATAAATAGGTAGAACTCCTTCTTCCCCTAATTTTACAAATAGTATATTTAGTAGTGGGATAATTATTCTTTAAATGCTTGGTAAAATTTTTGTGAATTCATTTGGTCCTGGGGAGTTGTTTTTAGGAAGTTCAATGACAGCTTATTCAATTCCTTTTTCTAAGAATGGATTATTTAAGTATGTTATTTCTTCTATTAACCTGAGAAATTTACATTTTTGTATCATCATCTATTTCATTTATTTCTATTTATTTATTATTTTGTGAGGCAATTGTGATTGAGACTTGCCCAGAATCACACAGCTAATACATGTCAAATATCTGAGGCGGAATTTGAACTCAAATTCTCCTTATTCCTGAACCAGCACTATATCCACTGTATTACCTAGCTCAGGGTTGTCCAACCTTACTTTTAAAAGATTTTATTGAAATAATAGACGATATATTTTGATTTGTCAATTTAGTGAGAGTTCTAGTGACTTGCCTTTATTTACTAAAGCATTTAGTAAACCCACAGGTAGCTGCATAAAATTGCTTGGGAGGTGCATTTTGGATAACCCTAATTTAGCTAATTCCCCACTTCCATTCATTTAATTTCAATTGTCAAATTTATTGGCATAAAATTAGTCAAAATAGCTTCTAACAATTGTCTTAATTTTCTCTTCATTGGCAGTGAATTCACTCATTTCATTTTTGATACTGTTAATATGGTCTTCTTTCTTTTTTTAAAAGCAAATTAACCAAAAATTTATCTATTTTGTTTTTTTATAAACCTGCTTCTAGTTTTATTTATTTATTATTAGTTCAGTGGTTTTTCCTACTTTCAGTTTTATTAATCTCTTTTTTGATTTTCAGGATTTCCAATTTGGGGTTTAATTTGGGATTTTTAATGTATTCTTTTTCTGGTTTTAAAGTTGTATCCACAATACACTGATTTGTTTTTTCTCTGTTTTACTGATATTAGCAATGACAGATATAAATTTTCCCTCAGTACTACTCTGCATCTCATAAATTTTGGTATAGTGTCTTTTTGTTGACATTTTCTTTAATGAAATTATTGTTTCTATCATTTGTTCTTTGATTCACTTGTTTTTTTAGAATTAGATTAATTAATATCCCAGTTTAATTCTTTTTACATTTTCTATTATTGAATGAAATTTTTATTGCATTATGACCTGATACAGATATGTTTCTCCTTTTCTTCATTTGCTTGTGAAGTTTTTATTCGGTTCTTTTGTTTGGGTCAGTTTTTTCTTGGGTGCCACATACCACTGACCTATTTTTGCTTTTTCTTTGACTGAGATCATGATAGCTAGCTCTGTTTTCTGTGCTTCAGTTCAAGTATTACACATTCTGCTCTAGCCTCTAGCCTTTGCCTGTGAGTATGTATCTGCTTCAAATGTGTTTCTTGTAAACAACATATTGTAGGATAAAACCAGAATCCTACAATATATTATTTACAAGAAACACATTTGAAACAGAGAGAGGCTCACAGAATAAAGGTAAAAGGATGGAACAAAATATATATTAGCCCTCAGCTGAAGCAAAAAAAAAAATTCAGGGTTAGCAATCCTGACCTCAGATAAGGTAAAAGTAAAAAATCAATCTCATTAAAAGGAATAAAGAAGGAAACTACATTTTCTTAAAAGACACCATTGGTGATGAAGTTATATCATTACTAAACATGTTTTCACCTGGGGGTAGAGCATCCAAATTCCTAGAGGAAAAGCTGAGTGAATTACAAGGATAAATAGACAGCAAAACTTTAATAATGGGAGACTTCAAGCTCCCTCTCTCAGAGCTAGATAAATCTAACAACAAAAAGAAACAAGAAGGAAATTAAGAAGATGAATGAAATCTTAGAAAACAGATATGATATATACCTCTGGAGAAAACTTAATGTGGCTAGAGAAGAATATACCTTTTTCTCAGATGTACATGGCACCTATACTAAAATTGACCATGTACTAGGCATAAAACCCTTATAACCAAAGACAGAAAGGCAGAAATAATAAATACACACTTCTCAGACCATGATGAAATGAAAAATACATGTAATAAAGGGTCATGGAAAGATAAAATAAAAACTAATTGGAAACTAAATAACTTAATCTTAAATAATGATGGATCAAATAGCAAATAATAGAAATAATCAATAATTATATCTAAAAAATGAAAGTAATGAGATATCATAGCAAAATTTGTGGGATGCAGCTAAGGAAGCTTTGAGGGGAAACTTTATATCTCTAAATGCCTAAATGAATAAAATAGAAAAAGAGGAGATCAATGGATTGGACATGCAACTAAAAAGGTAGGAAAAAAAAAGAATGATCCAAATTAAATACCAAATTACAAATTCTGAAAATCAAGGGAGAACTTAATAAAACTGAAAGCAAGAAAAAAGCATTCATCTCATAAATACAACTAAGAATTGGTTCTATGAAAAAGCCAATAAAATAGACAAACCTTTGGTTAATCTGATTGTCAGAATTAAAAATTGAAAAGGGTGAACTAACAACGAATGAGGGAGATATTAAAGAGTTAATTCAATGGGGCAGCTAAGTGGTGTGTGGGAGCCATTAGGTGGCACAGTAGATAGAGCACCAGCCTTGGAGTCAGGAAGACCTCCGTTAAAATTTGCCCTCAGACATTTAATAATTACCCAGTTATATGGCCTTGGGCCAGTCACTTAACCCCAACTCCTTAAATAAATAAATTTTATTTAAAAAAGATAATTCAGAGCAACTTTGCTGAACTGTATGGCAATAAATTTGACACTCTGAGTGAAATGGATGAATATTTACAAAATTAAAAATTGTCCAGATTAACAGAAGGGGAGATAAAATACTTAAATAGCCCCATTTCAGAAAAAGAAATTGAATAAACCATCAATAAGCTCCCTAAGAAAAAATATCCGAGTCTGGATGGATTTATTCTATGAAACATTTAAGGAACAATTAATTCCTATTGTACATAAGCAATTTAAAAAATAGGAGAACCAGCAGTTCTGCCAAATTCCTTTTATGACACCAACATGGTACTGATACCTAAACCAGGAAGAACCAAAACAGACAAAATTATAGATCAATGTCCCTAATGAATATTGATGCAAAAAATTTAAATAAAATTTTAACAATGAGATAATAGCAAGTTATTACCAGGATAATTACATCATGATCAGGTAGGATTTATACCAGGTAGGCAGAGATGATTCAATATTAAGAAGCCACTCAACATAATTGAACATATCAGTATTAAACCCAACAAAAGTTATGTGATTATCTCAATAGATGCTGAAAAAGCCTTTGATAAAATACAACAGCCATTCCCATTAAAAACATTAGAAAGTCTAGGACCATTTCTAAAATAATAACTAATATATATCTAACACCATCAACAAATATATAAAATGGAAATAAATGGAGCACTTCCAATAAAATCAGGGGTGAAATAAGAGGCCCTTTATCACCATTACTATCCAATATAGTATTAGAAATGATAGCTGTAACAATTAGAGAGGTAAAAGAAATTGAAAGAATCAGAGTTGGCAATGAGGAAGTAAAGTTTTCATTCTTTGTAGATGATATGATGGTATACTTAGAGAACTCGAGAAACTCATCTAAATACTCCTTGAAACAACAAAGTCAGCAAAATAGCAAGATATAAAATAAAGTAATAAATCATCTTCAATTCTATATATGAACAACAAAGTCCAAGACCAAGAAATAGAAAAAGAAATTCCATTTAAAGTAGTTATAGAGAACAATAAATACTTGGGGATATACCTCCCAAGATAAACCTAGAAACTGTATAAACACAATTATAAAGTACTTCTCTACCAAATAAACTCATATCTAAATATTTGGAAAAATGATAATTGCTCATGTTTAGGGCAAGCTAATAAAATAAAAATGACAATTCTTCCCAAGTTAAATTATTTATTCAGTGTCAAACCACCTAAACCACTAAATAACTATTTTACTGAGCTAGAAAAAATAGTAACAAAATTCATCTGGAGCAACAAAAGGGCAAGAATTGCAAGAGAACTCATGAAAAAAAAAATGTAAAGGAGTGGCCCAACTCTATCAGATTTAAAACTGGACTTTAAAGCAGCAGTCATCAAAGCCTGGTACTGGTTAAAAAATAGAGTAATAGATCAGTGGATTAGGATATTTTTTCTTTTCGTTTTTTGTTTCTTGTTTTTCAAGGGAATGGAGTTAAGTGATGTGCCCAAGATCACACAGCTAGGTAATTATTAAGTGTCTGAGGCCAGATTTGAATTCAGGACCTCCTGACTCCAGGGCTGGTGTTCTATCCACTGTGCCATTTAGCCTTGCATCCCCCAAAATCCACTATTTTACAAAAATTATTGAAAACCTGGAAAATAGTGTGGCAGAAGTTAGGCATAGACCCACATCTCACACCCTATACCAAAATAAGTTCAAAATGGGTACAGGATTTAGATATATAAGGCGACACCATAGATAAATTAATAGACTAAGAAATGCTCTATTTATCAGATCTATGGAAAGAGGATGAATTTAGGACAAGAATTAGAATTCATTATAAACAGCAAAAGAAATGATTTTGACTATATTAAATTAAAAAAATTTTGCATTAGTAAAATCAATGCTGCCAAAATCAGAAGGAAAGCAGAAAGCTGAAAAACAATCTTCATAACTAGGAATTCAAATAAAGGTTTCATTTCTTTTTTTTTTGCAAGGCAATAGGGTTAAGTGACTTGCCTAAGGCCACACAGCTAGGTAATTATTAAGTGTCTGAGGTTGGATTTGAACTTAGGTATTCCTAACTCCAGGGCTGGTACTCTAGCCACTGTGCCACATAGCTGCCCCATCATTTCTGAAATATATAGAGAATTTCATCAAATTTATAAGGTTACAATTCATTCTCCAATTGATAAATAGTCAAAGGATATGAATAGACAGTCTTCAAATGAAGAAATTAAAGCTATATATAATCATAAAAAATTCTCCAAATCAATTGATTAGAGAAATGCAAATTAAAACAACTATGAGGTATCACCTCACACCTATCAGATTGATCAAGATGAGAAAAAGGGAAAATGATCAATGCTGGAGAGGTGTGGGAGGATTGGGATATTATTGCATTGCTGGTGGAGTTATGAATACATCCAACCATTCTGGAGGGCAATATGGAACTACACCCAAAGAGGAATAAAACTGTTCATTCTCTTTGACCCAGCAATTTCAATTCTATGTCTATATCCAGAAGACATCATAAAGTTGGGAAAAGTCCTACATATTCCAAAATATTCATAGCAAGTCATTTTGTAGTGGCAAATCATTAGAAATTATTAGAAAGTGAGGAGATACCCTTCAATTGGAGAATGACTGAGCAAGTAATGAATACTATGAAAATGAATACTATGAAATATCAGTGTTTTATGAGAAACCATAAATGGTTGGACTCTAGAGAAGCATGGAATGAATTAAAGGATCTGATGCTGAGCAAAGGGAGCAGAACTAAGAGAACAATGTACACGTTAACAACAACATTGTGAGATGAGCAACCTTGATAGAAGCAGCTCCTTTCGGCAGTTCAGAGAGCCTGGACAACCATATTAGATTGCCTATGGACAATGCTATCCCTATCAGGAGGAAGAAAAGCAAAACAAAAGGAAACAAAACAAAACAAAAATAAAAACAAAAAGCAACCCTTCAGAATCTGATGAACACTTTAGAAAAATTATCTCTTATGTATCTTTTTCTCTTAATTCTAATTCCTCATACAAAAAGCATATATTTATATAACTAGATGCAGAACACAACCTTCAAAAATGCAAAATTCACTTATATTTTAAAACTTTTAAAAAGGTCATTAAAAGGCCCTACTTTAATCAATGAAAAATACAAATCTAAAATTAAACACTAGGATTATATTCAGTAAAGAAGCATTATACTAATATTTATGATATTTTTGTAGAGTCTATAGTTTTGGAGACTAGTTCTTTTTCTTATTCTATATTTTTCAACATATCTTCTGCCACCCTTTTTCCATCTTTTATTTGAAATAATCAATAATCCTTTTTTCTTTATTTAAATAGTACTAAAATATTCTTGTTTAAGAGTGAACATATTACCCTCTCCCCCACAAAAATATAAAACCTTATGAGAAATAAAGTGAAAGAAAAACAAATGTGTTTCACTCTGTGTTCTGATACTACCAGCTCTGTCTCTAGTGGATCACATTCTTTACCATAAGTCCATCATAGTAGTTACTTTCATATTTTCCCACAGTTGCTAATGCTGATTGCAATTCCTTTCATCCATTCCTCCCCACTACCATCAATTATATTTTCTCTCTCCTATCACTCTGTTCTTCTTCAAAAATGTGCTGTGGGGCAGTTGAGTGGTAGAGTGGACAGAGCACTGGCCCTGGGGCCAAGAGGCCCTAAGCCTATATCCTACCCCAGAGACCCAGCAATGCCCATTCCTGTGGTCCAGACAGATCACCCAATCCACCTTGCAAAAAGTAAAAAAAAGAAAATGTGTTATAGCTGACTCCTATGATCTAACCTCTCTTCTATCACCCCTTCGTTCCCCCTGTCCCCCTTCTCTCCTTTTTCTTCTAGATGTCTATAACCTATTGAGTGTGTATGTGTTTTTATCTCTGAACCATTTCTGATGAGAATGAAAGTTCCCTCATTCCTCCTTGCCTTTCCCCCTTCCATACCATTGCAAAAACTACATGAAATATTTTTACATGAAATATCTCAACCTATTCTACCTTTTCTTTCTCTTACTCCCAGTAAATTTCCCTCTCACCCATTGATTCCATTTTTACAACATATTATATCTTCAAATTCAAATTCTCCTGTGCCTCATCAATAAAAGCTCCTTCTACCTACTCTATTAAATGAGAAGGGTCATATGAGTATTATCAGTACCATCTTTCCATGCAGGAATACACACAGTTTATCATCACTAAGTCCCTCATAATTTGCCCTTCTTGTCCAGTCTCTCTCTATCTTTCACCTGAGTCCTGGACTTGAAGGTCAAACTTTCTGTTCAGCTCTGGTCATTTCAACAGGAACATTTGAAATTCCCCTGTTTCAGTGAAAGCCTATCTTTTCCCTTGGAAGAGGATGTTCACTTTTGCTGGATAGTTGTTTCTTGTTGCATTCTAAGCTCTTTTGCCTTCTATTCCATGCCCTACAAGCCCTTAATGTAGATGCTGCTAAGTCCTGGGTATTCCTGACTGTAGCTCCACGATATTTTAATTGTTTCTTTCTGGCTGCTTGAAATATTTTCTCTTTGGCTTGGGGGTTCTGGAACTTGGCTATAATATTCCTGGGTTTTTTTGGATCTTTTTCCAGGGGAGATCAGTGGATTCTCTCAATTTCTATTTTGCCCCCTGCTTTTAGGATATCAGGGTAGTTTTCGTGTAGAAAATCTTTAAAAATGAGGTCAAGGCTTTTTTTTTCATAATCATGACTTTCAGGTAGTCCAATAATTATTAAATTATCTTTTCTGAATCTGTTTTCCAGATTAGTTGTTTTTTTCAATGAGATATTTCACATTTTCTTCTAGTTTTTCATTCTTTTGGTATTGAATCTAGTGTCTTGATTTCAAGCAGTCATCAGCTTCCTTTAGCTCCATTCTGCATCTGAAGGCTGTGTTTCCCTCAGAGAGCTTTATCTCCTTTTCCATCCAGTTCTGCTTTTTAAAGCATTCTTCTGAACCTCAATAACTTTTTTGCATTGTTTTATCCATTTGACCTAAACAGGTCATTAATGTATTATTTTCTTCAGCATTTTTTGGATCTCCTGGACTAAACTGCTGACTTGGTTTTCATGTTTTTTCATGCATCTCTCTCATTTCTTTTCCCATTTTTTTCCACCTCCCTTATTTGATTTTCAAAATCTTTTTTGAGCTCTCTCATAGCCTGAATCTTTAGATGCAGCAGCTTGGACTTTCTTATCTTCAGATTGTGTGGTTTGTTCCTCCATAGGACCAAAGTAATTATCTATCAGGTTTCTTTTTTTTTTCTGTTTACTCATTTCCCCAGTCTGTGCCTGGTTTTAGGGTACTTCCTGAGCTTTTGAGTATTATTGGGACACCCCTGAAAGGACCTCAGTCCTCCTGGTCTGTTGAATGACCACAAGCTCACACCTCTGCCCTGGAGCTGTGAGGAGATCCTAGGTCTATGACAGTATGGGGCCCCAGAGGGCAACCAGGGTCTGAATGTGGTCAAAGCCCCAGAGTCCTGTCCCAGGGACAGAGGACAGACATCAGCAGTCTCCCCCATTCCCTTACCTTCCATGGGCTGAGTGCTCAGGGAGCAGCTGCTGGGTGGCCCCTGCGGGATGGTTTTATGGGCCTGCTTCCATTTCCTGGGTTCTGGGCTGTGCTGAGGGCCATGGCTGTGCTGAGGAGGGCCACGATGGCCTGGGCTTTGCATCCACCTTGTCAGAAGTCTCTTTGCTGATCTTCCAACTTGTGCTTGGTGCTCTCTGGGGTGGCAGGTCAGGAAACTGCTTCTGCTGACAGGTGTCCTAGGGCTGTTCCCAGAAGACTGAAGCTCCTTCATTCTGACTTGCTGCCACCCCTCCAACCCAGTGGAACTGAGCCTTCCCACTATTTTCCCGATTACCTTGGACTGGAGAATTGCCTCACTGGATCTTTCTGTGGGTTCTATCTCTCAAAAATTTATTTAGGGTCATAATTTTAAGGTTTTTGAAATATTTTGGAGAGAGCTCCTAAGAAAGGCTGTTTTCTTGCTGCCATCTTACTCCATCCAAAAGAATCAGTCCTGTTGGGATTTTTTGCAAGGCAAATGGGGTTAAGTGGCATGCCCAAGGCCACACAGCTAGGTTAATTATTAAATGTCTGAGAGCGGATTTGAACCCAGGTACTCCTGACTCCAGGGCCAGTGCTTTATCCACTGTGCCACCTAGCTGCCCCAATAATCAATTCTTAAAAGAAAATGAGGAGGGGTCTTTTGTGAGTTTGGCCTTAAAAATAATAATTATATTAAATTATTGTTAACCTTCAGAGTTTGTCCTAATAAGGGACAAACATTAACTCCATAGTTTGACCTTAAGAGAGAGTAAAACGGAATTAGGTTAACATAAACATTTATTAATATTTCTCTAAGTTCACTGATTATACAGACCTGTGATGAGGGTCTAGCTAGAGAACTTTGAAAGGTCTTTTAAAAATCATTTTATAATCAGAAGGCAGGATCTGAAAATCTATTGCTGACTTCTCCATCAAACAGAGTGAATGAGCTTCAACTTAGAATGAAGGCTGAATATTAGGCACTCCTCCTAGGAGGTATGTCCAGGAGAACATTTTGGGAGGCATCCGTCCTCCATACTTCAGGATCTTTGTCCCTTATCAGTGATGCCAGGACCTTCACAAATGTGAATTTCCCTTTCAGGATGTAGGCAAACCCAGTGACCTTTGTAGATGTCCACAGTGTGTGTGTGTGTGTGTGTGTGTGTGTGTGTGTGTGTGTGTGTGTGTGTGTATATATATATATATATATATATATATATATATATATATATGTATCTCAACTTAATTTTTCAGATTTCATTGTATTCTGGAAGCAGAGTCAAGATAGCAAAGTAAAGGAGGCTTTCAACTGGGTGCTCTTCCAAATCCCTCCAAATCCCTTTAAATAATACTCTAAACAAATTCTAAAGCAGCAGAATCCCCTAAAAGAAGGAGTGAAACAATTTTTCCTGACAAAGATACTTAGAAGATTGACAGGAAAGGTTTGTTGCAGCAGGGTGAGAGAGGAGCACTGTATAGCACAGGTTATACCAACACAAACCCTGCCCCAGCAAACCAGGAGTGGGTTGAGGAAGACTAAATTAGTGATAGCAGTGGCAGTTTCTGGACTTCTCAAGTCACAAATATCAAGGACAAATTAGTAAGAAAAGTCTATTGTACTGGATGCTTGATAAATGTTTCTTCTCATCATTTGCAACAGTTTTATAAATATCAATTGTGCTCATTTTATGGAAAATTCTTATCATAAGCACTATAAGGCCAAATGCCCCATGAAATTATTTTTCTTGTTATTTTGGATGTCTGAAAATAATCAACTATGCCAATTCCTCTATTTATCTTCCAAAGGAGTATGTGTGAGTCATTCTACTATTTAGCTGCAACTTTCTTTCATATTTTCACTTCCATTTTGTTGATGATGTTGATGTCTGTCCTTTCTAAGAAGAACATGACATCAGGGAGGTAATGCCATGACAAGTCCATGAATTGGATTTGAATGAGAGGGTAGTCTGCCCAGTCACAAAACTCACTTTTTATTTTGTAGCCATCTGGATCCAGTGGTCAAATATGAATCACCATGACTGTAGATGGTCCTGTATGTGAGACAATCAGGGTTAATGGACTTGCTCAAGGTCACACAGCTATCAAATGTCATATGCCTGAGGTCAGATTTGAACTCCATCCTCCTGACTCCAAGGCTAGTGCTCTATCCACTGTGCAACCTAGAGAATGTCAATATGAAGATGATTCAGCTTCTCTAATAGTAAACCCAATTTCTGGCCAATGGACACAAATGTTAGATTTAGAATATAAATATAGGTTACTGTTTAGAGATAGTCTAAAATTTGTAATTATTAGCATATTTTTCCCTCGTCTGATAGAAATTGAAGAAATAGAAGGGGTTACCTATGTCCATTTTGTTTCATTGTTTCATTATTTGGAATGGCAAAAATTGCAAACTGTTCATGTACTTGGCCAAGTTTCTCCTCAGAAAAATACCTGGACTGTTGATGAGACTGTGTATGCTAAGGCTTTCAAGTATGGGAAAACCTGACATGTGCTCTTCTAGTAGAAACTTTGGAAACAAAGAAACCTTTTCTCATACCAACACACTGCCATATCAGAAAGTCTTGAATGACTAAAACAATGAAAATAGTCAATAAAATTGGGGGTAAATGATTATTTAGTCATCCTACAAATTTTCTTTATCTTCTGACAAGGTTTAAAAATCATGCTTCCAAATATTGCATCAACAATGCTATGTTAAGTTACTGAATCACACTTAATTTTTTTATTGGTCAAGAGAATCTGTATTAGTGTCCTGTATTTATTGTTCTTTTTGTTTTTAGGAATATTCTACCTGCTCCATGCCTGATTCATTGACTCTTTTTCTATTCCTCCCCCCTTTTTAGGGAAAACATAGGACAACAAAGAATTGCACTGGAGAAATCATGACATTAAGGAAACATAGGGGATGGGGGAGAGCCAGGTTGGCATATTAGAGGCAGCAACCCGGTCAACAATTTCAGTTCAAATAACACTTCTATTCAAATTTGAAGAGGCAGAGCCAACAGATGTTTGGGTTGGGATATTTTTAAGCCTAAGACAACTTAGAAGATTGGCAGGAGAAGTCTGTGATACCAGGCTGTCTCAAAGCTTACATGGAAGTAGTACCATCAATGCAGCAGCAGCTTTGGAAGCTTAGAGCTCAGTGATAGTAAAGGAGTCTGAAAATTGCTCAAAAAGAAATTACAAAAGACCTTTTTCTGGTAGTTCTTGAAGCTGTCACTGAATAGCAACTCTGTTGCTTATACACAGCTTTGGGTGGAAGTTCTAGGGGAAAGAGTAATACATGTCATCATTCACAAGGGAACAGGAGACCTCGTCACAGTTCCTAGGGAGAGAGGAATTCCAGTACTTGTGGCTTCAGTACAGCAGGAAACCTTTTAAGGGACAAGATGAGTGCTAGTGTTTGTGAGTGCAGGGAAAAATAAAGATCAGAACACCAACCAGTAGAACAATGACCACATCTGTCCCTATGTCGCATGACCTTGGAGTCAGTGAAACGTTAGAATTTGTTCTGAAAACTGACACCTTAAAGGATCGGCAAGGCATCTAGAATTATAACCAAGAAGATCCTACCTAGCAAAACTAAATATAATCCTTAAGAAAAATAAAGAATATTTAACCAAATGGAGGACTTTGAAGTACTCCTGTTGGAAAGACCAGAGTTCAATAGCAAATTTGACTTTCGAACACAAAACTCAAGAGAAGCATAAAAAAAGTAAAAGTGAAAGACAAATCCTAAGAGACTCAATAAAATTAAATTACTTATATCCCTATATAGGAAAAATTTACCTGAAATTTCTATGTACTTTATCATTATTAGGGAAGTTAGAAACAATTTACATGGAGAGGACATAAGTCTGAGTTATGTTAGAATCACCAAAACAAAGGTGAGAAAGAGGGATGCACTAGAAGAAGGGGGAAGGGAGAGGGAAAGTTATCTCACATAAAAGAAAAGCACAAGGGAAATTTTTTCCATTGAAGGGGAAAATTAGGGGTGAGGTGAGATGGGCAATACTTGAACTTCACTATCATTATAATTGGTTCAAAGTGGAACATATATATATATAATATATATATATATATATATATATATATACAAGTATACATATATATTTATATTTATGCCCACGCATGTATATATGTATGTATACACACTCATAGAGTTGGGTATGGAAATCTATCTTATCCTCCACGGAAGTAGGGGGGGAAGGGGGAGTAAGAATAATGGAAGTGGTGGTCAGAAGCAAAACAGACTTGAAGTGATGTGAGATTAAAAAAAAAGAGAAGGATCAACAGAAGAAAATAGGATGATAGGAAATATACAACTAGTAATTATTATTGTGAATATGAATAGCATTAGCTCACCCACAAAATGAAAGTGGAAAGCAAAATGGAAGTAGATAGCAAGAAGGGATTGGTAAAATTCTTTTCAAGGGACACATTTGATAGAGAAATACACATGGGTATAGTGTTAAAATTAGGACATGGATTAGAATCGATTGCACTTTATTTGAAGTGAAATATGGTAGGAATAGTAGTCATAATTTCAGTCAAAGCAAATGTAATTTAGAGAAAATCAGGAAAACTATGTTTTGTAAAGATAACACACAATGAAGAATTATCAGAAATTTACAGCAAATTTTTCTGATAAAAGTCTCAATTTTCAAATACATAGAGAACTGAGTAAAATTGATAAAACTAAGAGCTTTTCCCCCAGTTGTTAAATGATAAAGGGATATAAATAGTTTTTAAAAGAAGAAATCAAAACTAATTTTAGTAATAGGAAACGAATGTCCAAAATCCATCTTGATTGGAAAGATGGAAATTAAAACAACTCCAAGGCACCACTATCAGAAATGATAAATAGTGGAAAGAATGAAGGAAAATAGGTGTACTTATGAATTATTAGTGGAATTGTGAACTATTCTAACCATTTTGGGGAACAATTCATAACTATGTCCAAAGGGCTATACAACTATGCATCCCTTTTCATCCAGCTAATACAAAGTCTATACCCCAACAAGAATAAAGAAAAAGGAAAAGAACCTATATGTACAAAAATATTTATAACTCTTTCTGTAGTGGTAAAGCAATAAAATTTGGGAAATTGGGAAATGACTAAACAGATTGTGTAATGATCTCATGCCTTGGGATTGTTTACTCTCAGGATAAAAATACTTACATAGCTCTCTCCATCTCTGCCACACATACACTAATCAGAATCAATAAATGTCTACTAAGCAAGTTCTTAATATGTTCCAGTACTGAATATACAAAGGAAACAAAGATGAAAAAGATAGTCCTTGCCCTCAAGATGCTCACAATCTATTAGTGGAGAAAAAAATATGAACAGATAAATAGGAAATAATTAAAAGAGAGAAGGCACTGTAAGTAATAAAAATTTGGTGGGGGGGAAGGGAGGGTGGCAAAGACCTGTAATAGAGGGGATTTTAGGTGAGATTAAAGGAACCCGGTAGGTAGAAATGAATTGAGAAACCTTTTAGGAATAGAAGATATCTAGAGAAAATGTCCTTAGTAGACATCTCTTTCAAGGAACAGCACATACAGTGTCACTATATAGAAAGGTATATGGTGGGGAGGAAGAATGAAGGGATCAGAAAGGTAGAAAGATCAAGCTTATGAAAGACTTTGAATGCCAGAGGGTTTTGTATTTGTTCCTGAAGATAATAGGGACCCACTGGAATTTATTGTGTCTATGTCTGTTTGTGTGTGTGTGTGTGTGTGTGTGTGTGTGTGTGTGTGTGTGTACTATGTGAAATGATCAGAAATCACTCTAAATGAAGGATGAATTAGAAATGGGAGAATCCTACCAGCATGAGGTGATGATAGCCTACACAAAGTAGGGGATAGTGTCAGAGGAAGAGGTCTTATTCAAGAGATGTTTGCAAAGTTGAAATTATCTCTTTGTCTCTTTCTCTCACTGGCACATACACCCATTTCTTTATTTCTTTATTTTTTTCAAAACAATGGGGTTAAGTAACTTGCTCTAAGTCACACAGCTAGGTAATTAAGTGTCTGAGGCCAGCTTTAATCTTAGGTCTGACTGACTCCAGGGCTGCTCTATCCACTGAGCAACCTAGCTACCCCACACACATTTCATTTCAATATTTTTTTTCCAAAACTATTTTTGTATTTACTTGTCCAAAGTTCAAATTTTGCGGTTCTTTTACATTGGTGTTCTAGTTATAATTATTCTCTTCATACTGCAATAAAATTTAAATATAATTATACTTCTAAAATGTATTTGGTCAAATACATAGGGAGCAAAGAAACTTGGGAGAAGGGACTGACCTGTTTAACAGCTCCTGATGAGTTTGAAATGAAAGTGGGTTACTTGGTGGATTGTTTCTTCCCTCTGACTAGAAATTGGGTTTATCTTAAGACCCCAATTTCCTGCTAGATCATTGGATGGTTATTGCTCTCCTTTCTGACCAGGAGGGAAAGAAGAAGAGAAATAAAGATAAGTAGTCTAAACCTCTTAGACTGCCAGGAAAAGAACCAGTACTTAAGAGTTTTGCTATCTTATGTGATGAGATTTATATCTCAATAATACATTAAAAGCACTTTTCTCCTTCAATAGGAAGTAACTTTCCCCGAAAAGTAAACAAAGCAGTCCTGGAGGTCTTATTGACTTCCATTTCCATGACACACCTGATATTACTGAAAAATATAAAAAAAATCCATAACCATGAAGAGGAACTATTGATGTCACATGTATATTGTTGCTATCATCGACATTTTATTTATCCCTGTAGCTCTTCATCACATGAGTATTCCTTTTACACATTATAGTGTAGCTCAGTCTAAGTATCTTTTACTTTCCTAAGTGTACAGCTCACTTACACATCTACCTTAAACATGAGAAAATTCTCAAGAAACAATACCTATATCAATAACTCAATTTATTAAATAAGATCTATCTCAATTATTTAGTCTTGTTTCTTCAGTGCAGAGCAGAGTTCTATTCAAACTAAGTACTTTATTTCCAGCTATATGGTAAATTATTTGGCTACATAGGACATTTTTCTTCAATGCATTACTGTTCAATTACTTTAAAATCTCTATACATTATAATTTTCAATATATAATACAAAATCACATTTTTCATATTTTCACATTATATAAAATATAAATTCTAAGTAAATCCTCTTCTGATTTTTTTATTGCAAAAAAACTGGTAGATTAAATAAAACTTCAAAAACTTCAGTTATGAGGTCCACAGCTTGACAGATGAGAACATGATGAGTTTTTACAGAGAGATAAATTTAGAAAGTGTTATCATCAGAGGTTTATACATAGGGTGATGAACAAAGAATCTTTTAGACATGGGAAGGTTTTGATTGGTAGAAGGTAGAGTTATTCAGATTAGATCAGGGATACCAGAACTCTTGAAGAAGTATACACTCTGAAGATGTATTTAAATAGAGAACATAATTGTTTATTGTTTTCCTTTTAAATAAAATTTTTCCACTTAAATCTAAGTCTGCCTCTACTGGAAAATGTCAACTAGACTAAGATGACAAGAATTTACATGAGTTCCTTATGAAGCTATTTTGAACCTAGAATTCAAAGAAAAACTCTTTTGTACTATGGAGTATAAAACTTGGAGTTAGGAAGAGATAAGCTCAATTCCTGCATCAGTCATTTATTATCTGTGTTACCATGAGCAAGTCTTAATCTCTCTGTGCCTCATTTTTTTTAATTGTAAAATATAATTGTAAAATAATAATAGCACCTAACATAAAGAACTATTGTAAGTTTTCTGATTCAATGCATATATACATACATAGACACACACACACACACACACACACACACACACATATATATATTTAGTGCTTGGTATTATTCTTTTTAATTTATTGATGAGAGGAATTTTTTAAAAACAGTGAAATTGGAAGCAAAATGCAATATTTTTTTCTGTAAATAGGGATAATATTGCTGCTTTTAATGTTAAAAGGTCATTATGTAGGTTGATTGCTATTCTGTTTTGATAAAAGTGCATTTACATAGAAAACTCTCATTCATTTTCTTGTACTTGTCTAATCAGATACCATGCTCATGTTTAAAGTCATGGTTACTTCTAGGGAAGTATGAAGCACTGACTTTATAGTATTTTTATTTTCAGATTAAAAGGAACAAATACCCCTTAAATCCTTAAATGATTAGAATAATATACCTTACTAGATGAAGAATTGGAATTCTTATGGCATATCATGTACATTTTCAAATGCTTTCAAGAGAAATTATGTCTAGATGTATTGATTATTTTAATAAAATATAATAATTTTTTTAAAAAATTGATGATTGGTATTATATTGCTTTATGCATGACAACTATGGGAATAATAAAATGATCAAATACATTTGAACCTTTTAAAATTATTATAACAAAGATCAATTAGATTTTCATTTATTAATGAATAGGAAGAATATATTTTTAACCACATCAAGGCCCATTCCTTTAGTGCATATGTAAAACAATAGAAGTTGGAACCTATTGGTAAGAAATATGTGCAAAAATTGCCTCAAAAAGAGGAGACTAAACTCAATGAAGTTGAATTTCATAGTATATTTTCCAAAAAAACTTGATATCATTTCCTATTTGATATATAGATCTGTAGAATAGGATAGCTGCTTCACAGACAGTAGTGTTGTAGGGCAGGTGAGGATCCATTCATCACAATTGGAAAATCAAAGTACATGTTCTTGTGATGATTTAATATCATTTCTCAGTACAAACAGCATAGATAGTAAATAGAATTACAGAATGATATGCATCACTAGACCCTTGAAGAAAATTTTAATATCAGAGCTACACTTAAGATGAGTTCATATTTTATACATACATATATGTATAATTTTAAATTTTAAATAAATTAATACATACCAATACATAAATGTGGTCTATCTATCTATCTACATTTACATATATAGTGCATTGATACTATTGTAAGTTGAAAAGTTTATGGTTATATACATCATTATGAAAACTCTCAAGAAAAGATTATACTATTTCATTTTTTAATTCATTGTCTATACTTAAAGTGGTCCTAGCATTGGGGTTCATTTATAGTGAACCCGTGGAATTTTTAACTATATTTGGTCTTTAAGTGGAAATTTCACAAAAAAATCAACTTTTCTAAATTGCAAACAAATGCTACTCAAGCTACCTGTCATGCAGAGGCTATTTTGGTGGCATTTATGTTTATCGAAAGAAAAAAACGGAAATAAAGTCCAGGGGCTTTGCAAAGCTTGGATTCTTGTTTCTTTATCATTGCTCCTTTCAACTTTCATATTTAGGAAGCAGAAAATTCTAGATAAATGCAAATGATTTAGATGAAGCAAAAGTTTATGAAACCTTAGAGGCATCGATGATATAACACTGTTTCATTAAAGCAATAGAGAAGAGACTACTGTAAGATTTTTTAGCCCATTTTGGGGGTCTATATGCCATACCAGTGCTTATCTTCTAGCAAAGATTACAAATAACTAAATGAATTACTGGTCCTATATAGCCTGCTGACTGATGTCAAGGAAAAAAAAACTCAACCAGATCATTGACATGGATTAGTGTGAGAAATATTTCTACATTGCCACATATTTACTTTAAAAATATGGTTTAGCTATTTGCCTCAGTATGCCACACTGACCAACATTATGTGATCTTGAAATGAAAATCCTTGTCCTGTCTTAAGGCTCTGCCCTCCCCAAAATATTCCTGGCCTTCCAAGCTTGACCAGTACTGGAAAGCTGAAAACTTGTCCTTAGAGGAAACTGGCTTGAATTCAATGACCTGCCATAGAAAAGCAGGGCTCTAATTCCTTATTTAGTGAAAGGGTTTAACACCTCCACCTCACTCATTCATTGCACATAGGTTTTGAAAATATATTAACATGATTGTCTTCACTATGTGATCCCTTTGTCAAGTATAAACTTTAATTTGGTCAAGAAAGGAATAGTGATTGGTTAACCAAACAAATTAACCATGCCACAGAATGCTTTAAATAGTGTGGGAGCTTCAGAAGACAGCAGTCAAGTGATTTGGTCATGATGGTGGAGGATTTCATTGTGGAAGATTCCAGGTGGGCCACTGAGAAAGATTTATTTTGGGGGGATGTAGGAAAGAGTTTTTCCCCTCCTGTTCATGTTATCAGTTAAAAAAAATACAGAAGTGGACTAAGTATTCACCAAGGAGAAACATGACATAGGCAGATACAGAAAGTTAGCCAACTAAGGAAGATATCAGTTTCAAGGAATATGCTTCTTTATACTAGAGAAAAATATTTACTGTTCACTTAAGAGATGACTTCTAGTAATTTAGAACCCCCTTATATCCATTGCATATATATATCCTAGTGACCCCCCTATATTCATTACATATGCACATCATCACCATCATACAATAGATTTAAGCCCAGTGTTCTCTTAGAATCTGTGTGCATAAATGGGAACATGTGTCTCAGAACGTTTTGAGGGGGCAAGGGAAGGATGAGGGCCTATCTACTGATGGTTATCCTAGTAAATTATTTTTTAAAAAAAATCTAATTCAAGTATTAACTGGCTGGTATCAATGGGAATCAACCAGTAGAGGGTTCATGAGCAAAAAAATGAAAAACCCATTCTCTATATAATGAGGCCCCCTCTCAGAACTCCGAAATATGAGGGCAAATGTGAGTTAGGGGAATAGTTCCAGAATAGGTGCTAAACTTAGCCAACTAAGTTTAGGTAATAAGTGCTCAGGTGAATATTATTTTATTTTAATATTATTTTATGTTATTATTATTGTTATATGATTTTAATATGAGTAATACCCATGTTAGTGGAGTAAAAAGTTCCTAATGGAATTTGAAATTGGATATGATTAAAAAAGTTCTCTTTCTAATATTCCTCCCACTAGAATTTAGACTCTGCCCTTGGGTTCTTGGATTCTGATAAATCCTCTCTCTTTGCTTCTAGCTCCCTTTTTATGTGCTGATTTTCACCATTAGAATATAACTGACTTGAGAATAGAGGCTATTTTGTTTGCTTGTATTTGAATCCCCAGCATTTAATAAAGTGCCTAAATCATAATTAGCTTTGAGCAAATGCTTTTTTCATTCTTTCATTCAATAGTATCTAAAGGTACTAGTTGGTTCATGGTAAATAGATGGGCCTTAAATAAACTTACATTCTGAGGTAATTTCAAATCATTAGCAGGGCAGTTATAAGCTCCTTTTATTTGGTGACCTACTAGTCTTGATTTGATTTTTCCAGAAATAGATGTTCCAGTTACTTAGCCACCTTAGAAACTGAAATGAGGTGATATAGGCAGCCAGCTACACATATACATATATATGTTATAGATGAAAATAACATATAAACTATATCTATGCATATATGCATATATATAGTGTACATTGAAGATAATCTTAGAGGGCAGGAAGTAGCAGGGTAGTGTCTTTGGGAGAGGAGAGTAGAGGATGTGTATAAGTGATGATGTGAAGGTATAAACAACAAAATTAGCAAGAGATTGGAATTATGTAGTGAATGAAACTGAAGAGTTGAGTGCCTAACTGAATAGCAGAGGGTTGTTCTCTCAATAATAACCTAGAAGTTTGTAAGAGAGGAGGTTTTGGAAGGAAACATGATGACTTCTTGTTTTGGCAGTGTTGAGCAGGATATCTTGCTTAAAGTGGAAACTTGAGCTAAATCTTGAAGGAAGCTCTGGAGGGGAGAACATTTAAAGCTTTGGGGGCAGCCAATGAAAATTCATGTTGTAAGGAGAAGGAATGTCTTGTGTGGAAAAATAGTAAGTACGTTAATGGCTCAGGAATGAAGAAATCATGGAGGGAAGTAAAGTGTAAGATGATTGGAAAGACAGTCAAGGCAGGATGACTTTAAAATATGGAGAGGATCTTTTATTTGGTCCTGGAGGTAATAGGGAACTACTAGGATCTGTTGAGTTTGAGGGGAGTGTTAAATGGCCACAGGCTTTAGGAAGATCATTTTTGAGGGGAATTAGAGGACTAATGCAATAGTCCATGGGAGATCCCATATAAGGGTAGTATCTATGTGAGAAAAGCATAGAGGATATGCATAAGTGATATTGTCAAGGTATAAACAACAGAATTTAGCAAGAGATTGGAGTTGTAGGGTGAATAAGACTCAAATGTTATTGCACTGGTTGACAGGCAGAGAATGGTTCTCTCAATAGCAACAGAGCAGTCTCTTACAGAGGAGGCTTTGGAAGGAAACGATGACTTTTGTTCTGGTTATATTATTTGTTATGTAGTAGAAGATAGCTGACAAATAACCAGTGAATGTTAGGCTGCAACTCAAGAGAGAGATTATGGTGAGATTTATAGATCTGGAAGTTATCTGCTTGAAGTCAACAAGTGAACATATAGAAACTAGCCAAGATCATCATGCAAAATAGTATAGAGAAAAAAGAGAAGAGAACCTAGGAAAGATCCTTGAGAAACACCCACATAGAAGGTATGACTTGGATGACAAAACAACAAGGAGAGTGAAACAAGGTCAGGCAAAGAGGAAGAGAACCAGAAAAGAACAAAGAAAAAAATCTAGAGAGGAAAGATTATCCAGGAGGACATGTTTGTCAAATCTCCTAAAGACACAAAACTGAAAGGTTTGCTTAACATACTGGATTATGGTCAGATTTTTTAAATCAATAATTTGATACATGGAATAATATTTACTTGGAAAAAGTGTTAAGTTTTATACTTGGGTTCCAAAAATCTTTATCACAAGTATAATAAAGATCTGAAAAAAGGATCTGGGGATTATGGTGAATTGTAAACTCACTTTGAGGCAACAGAGTGATAAATAAGCCAAGGATAACAAGAATTTCGACTTTATTTAAAAAGACATAGGAACAAGGGGAAAGGAGATGAATGTCCTTTTTTATTTTGTCCTGTTCAGATCTTCCCTGGAAAATTCTGGTAATTCTGGAAGGACGTTGATAAGAGAGAGAATGCCTCAAGTGGTGCATTCAAGATAGAAAAGAACCTCAAATTCATGCCATATGAAGATTGGTTAAAGAAACTAAAGATATTTAGTCTGGAGGAGAAAAGATTTGGCAAGGGACATGAAAACTTTTCAAGTAAGAGAAAAGATATTATTCTCATTTTTCTTGGCATCAGAACAAAGAACAATGGGTGAATGTTTCAAAGAGGCCAATTTAGAGTAATCCAAATGTTAATTGGGCTCTCCAAGGAGATTGTATATTCTCCTGCACTGTAGGTCTGGGAAAAACAATAATATTATATATGAAATTCTTTTTTGAGTTATTTTCCAGAAATAAATGTTCCAGTTACTTAGCCACCATAAACTGAAATGAGATGATAAAGATAGCTAGTTTTATATATATATATATATTTATATAAGTAGGGGTGAAAATAACTATGTATACACAAAGTTTATACAGTGTGAGTTGGGTAAAGGGGACATAGTAGCAGGGGCAATGATGAGAACATTCTGCTGAAAGACTAAAGCAGTTAGTTGGTGGCTAGTGCTAGGTCTGAAGTCAGGAAGGTTCGAGTTCAAATATGGTCCTAGAAACTTTTTAGCTATTTGACTTTGGGAAAGTCATTTAAAACCCTGTTTGCCACAGTTTCCTCATCTATATAATGGATTGGAGAAGGAAATGAAAAACCGCTGTATTATCTTTTCCAAGTAAACTCCAAATGGAGTCATGAAGAGTCAGACATGACTGAAATAATGGAATAACAGCAACAATAGCTAAAAGTCTGGGCTTTGAAGATAACCTAGCTTTGTATGAGCTAATATTCTATATGTGTGTATAATTCTGTTCTATATGGAGTCCTTATTGGTTATAGTTAAAGATGACATCTCCATTTTTAATAATAATGGAAACATCTTAAATTCATTTGACTTTTTATCTCTATACCATGCCACCCACAGTCCAGCAATTATCTTGATCTCTCTACTGTGACAACTTTGGATTCTACCCCAGAGTACCTAAGACCTAATAGATGAGATTTAACTTTACCTTTCAGAGAGTCAGGAATTCATATCATTTCTAGGATATCTCTACTCCATGCCAACACATGTAAACCATTGCTTTCTAGCTGCCCTTGAAGTTCTGTTTCTTTATTAGAATATAAGCTCTTAGAGAGTGGGGACTGATTTATCTGTTTATATTTGTATCCTAAAAACTTCGAAGAATGACTGAAATATAATTACAAAAACTTTATCTTTCTCTCTTTGAGTAAAAGAATCAGTTATAACTGTAAAGTTACAGATCATTTACTTAATTTTAAAATCTTACTTTGTATTCCTTTTCTTGTTTCTGGTAAAGTGAATGAAGTAATGGAAAAAGCATTAAATTAAGATCTTAGATTTACTCCCATTTCTGCCACTAACTACCTGCATGACTATGTCAAATCTCTTAGTCTCTCATCCCAAAATAGGTGGTAAAATACATTCTCTTTAGAATCCTCAGGTCTCTAAAATTCTTTAATGGTTGCTTAGTGAATTAAGTCTTTGTCTTTATATACTAAAATAACTGAATATTTGGTAGGGAAGTAGAGATATGATAAAACACCTTTCAAAAAATCCATAGACTACCTATAATACAATAGAATATATGCTCTCTTTGCTTAGATGTAATATTTTACTATCTTTATTGATAATTGTATCTCAAAGAAATCTAGAACTTGAAGATATATTTAAAAAAGTCACTTTATTATCTTCATACCAGTTAAGGCTAAATCGGGAAGAGATCCATGACAGATGTAGGTAATTAAAATGTGATTGGAAAGAGAGAAAAAGAGAGAGACAGAGACAAAGAGAAAAAGGGAGTCAGAGATATATGGGTTATTAGCATATAGATTACAAGATCTTTTTAATTCACAGAAGGATGATACTTTATCTGAGAACCAGAGGAAAGAATCATGAGTAATTGCCAATCAGAATTATATAATTAAATTTAAAATTCCATTTTTGTTCTCCCCCAAATGTAACTAGAAACAAACAGTAAACAATAGCTTCCCCCTTCTAAGATGCAGATTAGTATTCTAACTCAGGATGTGATGGTGAGTTACAAAGGAAAATAGATATCATTCATCATTTAATATGTATTTATTGTGTAGTAAATTTATTCTAGGCACTGTGCCATTATTAGGGAGTTTGTTGTATTTAAAAGAATGAGATGGGGGCAAATTGATGAAAATACAATAATTAGAAAACAAAGAATAACTAATCTGGGTTAGTTCATAGTAAAGATGAATCTAGATGTCTTACTGGACTATAACAGTGTATTCTGACATTGGGCATTCAATAATAGGTAATCTAATCTTTATATTACCATATCTCTGTAAACTATATACATATATGTAATAAAAATTGCTATGAATATATTTATACACATACATATACATATAATATACTGCCTTCAGTGAGGCATACATTTTGCTAATCCTTATCTAGTAGGGAAGAAAAAGTAAATGATGGACAGTGATTCAAAGTATTTGGCACTCCAGCTCCCTCCCTGAGACATTGGATGTTTAATTTATGAGTTTTCACCACACTTACTCAGATTTACCATGCAGCTTCCTGTGTCTTCTAAATTGAGCAGAGTATATGTTTTAGTTGTTCAGTCATTTTTCAGTCATGTCTGACTATGACTCCCCTTGGGTTTTTCTTGGCAAAGATACTGAATTGCTCTGCCATTTCCTTCCCAGTCCATTTTATAGATGAGGAAACTGAGGCAAACAGAATTAAGTGACTTTCCTGGGGTCACACAGTTGGTAAGTGTCTGAGGTTAGATTTGAACTCAGTTTTCCTGACTCCAGGTCCCGCTTTTATTCACTGTATCACTGAGTTACCCCACAGTATAATATAACCCAACCCAATCTCTACCTTATCAGTTCAGCTGTTGACTTTGTGCCATCAATTCTTTCTACTTAAATTTAAGTCCAGTGTGAAACTAGGGATTCACAGTTGTTCCTGCTTCTTAATTTAATCAGAGGTTCTAAGTAACTTGCTTATCAGTTTCACAGGTAGTAAGCGACAGAGCTGGATTTGAACCCGGATCATCTGACCATAATTCTACTCTTTTTGTTGTTGTTGCAAGGCAGTGGTGTCAGGTGACTTGCCCAAGTTAACCCAACTAGGTCATTATTAAGTGTCTGATGTTGGATTTGAACTCAGGTCCTCCTAATTCCAGGGCCAGTGCTCTATCCACTGCACCACCTAGCTGCCCACTGAATATAATTGTAATGTAGCTTGTTGCCTTTGGATATGAACTCAAAGCCCTTCACTATCCTGTGATCTCCTTAAGGTGCTCTCTAATTTATTCATACTATTTTTTAAAATCATGGCCCCAGAATACTGTAGATTCTGAGTAGATCAGAGTACAGCAGGACTATAATCTTATTCCTAGATGCTTTTCTTTGATTAATGAAATCTAAATTTTCATTATCTTCCATATCACACTATTAAACCATATTGTATCACTACAAGATCATTTTTCCCCTGTATTGCTGCTTAGTATTTTCTTTCAATGATGAAGTTAATCTTCTGAGCCCAAGTGTACAACTTTACATTTATCCCTATTAAATGTCATCCCATTATATATGGTCTAATGTTCTAGAGCAGGTGCTGACAAACTAAAGCCCATGGTTCAAATTCAGCCTACCACTTGCTTTTATATAGACCACAAGGTTGGAATAGTTGTTCCATTTAAAAAATAAATTGTTGTGTCTAAAAATATTTTAGATTAAGTATTTATTGTACTGTATTTCAGCTATACTTGACCAATGTCTGTTCTATCCTGTTCTCTTTCAGATTCCTGACTTTTTGATCTATTATGTTAGCTATAGCCACAAGTTTTTTGTCATCTCCAAATTTGAAAAACATATTAATGATTTTTGCCCAAGTCATTGATCAACTGTGGATCTGTGGGGGAACTTTGCTATACAGCTTTTACCAAACTAACAATGAAGACGTCTTTAAACTTGAGTATTCAACCAGGTCCAAATACTACTTATTATACTATCATCTAACTTCCAGTATTCAATATTTCCTCACAGAAATAGCCAAATAGCTTTTGTTTTAAAAAAAATGCTTCACTACAATCTAGTATTTTATATATCTATATTCCCTTATTTAATAGTTAAGTAATCCTATCAAAAAGGAAACATTTTTAGGTTATTTCTAGGATTTGAAGCGAAAACTATTAGCTTATAGAATGCATTGTCTTTCCTTTTTTTGAAAATGTAAATAATATTTGCTTTTCTCCAATATTACAATTCAAATCTTATTCTCCACAATTTTTCAATACACTGAGTTGATCTTTCTCTCTGTCTGATAACCCTGTGATATAACCTATCAAGGGCATATGCTTGTTGTCTTACTGATCCTTACTTTATCTGGAATATCAACTTCCTAATAGTCATTTTGTCCCTATTTCTTCCAACCTAAACATCATCCTTCTTAAGGGAAAACAAATGGTTTACTCAGTTTCTTTCTCTGAGATTAGGCATCTGTACTATATTTTCTTCTTTAAATTTTCAATTTTAATTAAATATATTTGGTTATAATAGTTTCTGAAATTTTCTTCATTCTTTAATATTCATTGCGAAGTTTCATTTTTCAAAAAAATTCATTGTTTTCCAAAAACTGAATCTGCTAATGGTTTTTTTATTGCATTGGTTTTTGGAAAATAGTTCTTGGTTTTATTCATCAGTTCAGTAAGCTTTTTTGTCTCCCATTTTCCTTTAAATTTCAAAAATTCTACTTTTCTTGTTGAAAAAAGATGTTACTTCTCTAGTTCTCTCAATTTAATATTCATTTCATTGTCTTTTTTATTGGTTTTAGTGATGTTAATTTTCCCCTAAAATTGATTTATCTATTTTCCATTAGTATCTTACTGGGATCATTCTTTTAAAAAAATTCTCATTTTTCTGTATCTCTGAATCACTAATTAGTACATCACTATTTGATCTCCTAGGTCTACATTGCTTATTAATGTTTCCTTTTTTGACTATTTTTTGTTATGCTCTATTAAAGATATATTTGATATTTCTGCATCTCCACAGTTGTGAAATTTTTAAACAAATTTTGGAAAAGTACCAAGAAATGGAGCGTATCTTAAAGTAGTCATTTTGATAATCTTTTCCTTCTTTCCAATCCAATTCAACATAAATTACTGTGATCTCTTCAATTTGAAATCTTTATTAAAAACCAAAGAATATCTTGATTTAAGACTTATGATTAAGAGCCAAGATGATGTGGATAAGGAAAGGACCACTGTTTTACTAAGCACAATATACCCATTTTTTCACAATCAAGGTGCAATTTGATTCAGAATTCCTTTATTCCCACTAGTGGGAGAATATATTGGCCCAACAGCATTGGAACAACTACTACTATTTTCATTTAGAAGCAGTAGGGGAAATATACTCCCAAGGTTTCCCTCTTATGATTGCTGGCAAAAACATGTCCTTTCATTCACTAATTATTGGGGAAGGGTTTTTGTGAGGATAAGAAATTATGGGAATTTTTTTGAAAATGCATTTTTTACCTCCATCATTGGTAGTTATAAAAATTACTGTCTGTGTGGCAAAAAAAAGATCTATAGAATGACTTGAGCTCCCATTGGAAAGGGTGCTTTAGAAATTCAAGTCATGAAAAATTAATAACAATTCTGATTTTCATATGTAATATAAAAATAAGAAGATAGAATTTAAAATGTGAAAGGAAATACTATAAAGCTGTGATCTTTGCAGAATTTTTGAATTTAACAGGGGTGGGCCTAGTTAGCTTTTGGATGAAAGGTGCTTCAGGATGTGGTGTTGGTGATTCAGCGGGTGGCACTCTTCCATCCCAAGATGGTAATAAGCCAACTGCCAGCAGTGGATTATGGAATCTCTGTACAGCAGGAGAGGCCATCTTTTGGACGAAATGTAAAACTGAGGTTCTGACCACTTCTGCTCATTAAAAATTCCAGGGTAGTTTTTACAAGGTTAAAGATGTACCCTAGTGTTCTAGAATCTAGTTCCAATTGGGTAACTATGTTGACCTTGTAAGTAAGGGCCAGATGAAGTGAGGATATGGAGATACATGGAAAATTTATAATGATGACAGTTGTTTGAAATGCTTTTATATTTCTTTACAACAAATAAGAACAAATCAATTTAATTTTTTTCTCTACAGCTGTATTTTACTCTGTATCCTAATCAAGTATCTGAGTGATTTTTCTTAGTTCAAGAATGAGTATATGTGTGGGATTGAAGTGAGTGCTTGCCTTCCTCACACCTTCTTTAAAAATAAATTCAATAAATAATAACATATAGGACCTGATTAGAGTTCCTTTAGCTAAATTTTCTTTTAGTATTTATTTCCTTCATTTTCATAAGTTATACTGGGACTAGTCATAGAAATAGAATGAATTAGACTCTTATATTTTCTCTCTTTTTCATTTTCCTTTATCATCACCTTCATCAAAAATTACCTGGGATCATTTCCTACACCCTGTTTTAGCAACTTTGTAAATAAGATGTTATGAAAATGATAAAATTCTCCCTATTATACAATTAACTTATGGTTTCAGCAGAAATAAATACAAATATACTACACCAGAATTTCTCAGGTAAACAAAACAAAGTACACTATAAGATGGTAGCTGCTGAGCAAAGAAAATTTTCACATTTTAATTTATCTCTTTGTACTGAAGGGATGTGATAAGGAACCACAACAATATTTACACAGACTATCTGCTGCCTTTCTCAAGAGAATAAGAACTAACTTATGCATGTATATATTTATACATATGCTGTAGCACTAGGCACTATGGTAAGTACTATATAATTATTACCTTATTTGATCTTCATAATAAGGACTGGTAGTAATGCTATTATTACTCCCATTTTGCAAATGAGGAAACTGAGGCAAGCAAGGGTTAAATGAATTTCTTAGGATCACATTAGTAAATGCCTGAGGTCATCTTTGAGTTCAGATTTTCCTTAGCATTTTATTCACTAAGCAGACCAGCTCTCCTTACTACTTTTCCCACTTAATTCAAATTGGCATAATCATGGGCTTGACTAGAATGAATTATTTTACCTAATTCCTGTATGTCATTTACTCTTTCTGTGTTGTCTAAAAATATAGTAACCTCAAGGTTGTAAAATGGTTGTATAGTATTCCAGAACTGACACTGTTCCAAAACTAATGAAGTAACTTTTACCCATTGGTCCTTTTATATGGAATATGTACTGCATCAATATATGCAAATCTCTTCTACTGAAAGGTATATCCACATTCTGAACCACCCAATACTGCTAGAAACATGAAAGGCTTTGTCATTTTTGAGCCTAGTTCTGTTAATAATAGATTACAGTAGTTGTTTGAGGGGTGGTGGTGGTGGTGGTAGAATCAAGATGGTAGAGAGAAATCCAGTTTCCCTCAGAAATAATGTTAAATAAAACCTCTAAAACATCTCTGGAATGGTAGAATCCACAAAAATATGGTGTGAAACACTTTTCCATAACAAGATAACTTAGAAGACCTTCAGGAAAAATCTGTCTCACGGGGGAGGCTAGGTTGTACAGTGGATAAAGCATTGGCCCTGGAGTCAGGAGTACCTGGGTTCAAATCCGGTCTCAGACACTTAATAATTACCCAGCTGTGTGGCCTTGGACAAGCCACTTAACCCCATTTGCCTTGCAAAAAATATGTCTTACAAGAAAAAGGGGAGTACACTCCAAGGCAGGTGATATCCAGGCAAGTAAGCATAAGGCTTTTATCTAAAAACTCTATGAGACATCAAGAATCAACCAAACAAAATCAAAAGAATGACAAAATAGATTAAAATATAAAATACCTCATTGGAATAACAAGTGACCTGGGAAATAGATCCGGGAAATAGATATCTGAAAAAAGAGCCTGGAAAGTATCTTTCAAGAAATTATTAAGAATCAGCAACCTTTAATTCAGTTTCAGCACACCAGTGGCACAACAGATTAGCTATGAGAAAACCAGTACCAGGGCAGCAGGCAAACTTCCAGCCCCCAAACTCTAGGTACAACTGGCATGGTCAGACTAGGCCACCCTAGCTCAAAGGGCAACTCACCAGCCGCAGAGATCCCAGAACTTCAAGCTAGTTACCAGGCATCTTGCCTGCAATGCAAGAAACTTGGGACAGTTCACTCTGCACCCCAGGAATTGTGTTTGACTTTTTAAAAATGATCAAAAAAGGGGACAAATAGGTGGCACAGTGGATAGAGCACTGGTCCTTGAGTCAAGATAACCTGAGTTCAAATCCAGCCTCAAACACTTGATACTTACTTGCTGTATGAATTTGGGTATGTCACTTTAACCCATGGTCCTACATAACCCAAAAATAAAAAAAAAATAAAATTAAAATTAAAAAATCCCTGACCAAAGAAAGCTATGATGGCAGTGAGGAAGGTCAAAACATAAGCTCAGGTGAGAACAACAATATCAAAATGCTTACATGCAAAGATTCAAACGGAAATATGAATTAGTCTCAAACCTAAGAAGTTCTCTTGAAAGAGCTGAAAAAGGATTTCAAAAATCAAGTTGGATAGAAATAAGGAGGAAAAACTGGGGAAAAGAAATGAGAATCATGCAAGAAAACTATGAAAAAAGGGTCAACAGTTTGAAGAAGGAAGCACCAAAAAACTGTAGAAAACACCTTAAAATATAACTGGAGATATGTAAGAAAAATTCATTGAAGAAAACAACTCTTTTAAAATTAAAATTGGCCAGGGGGCAGCTAGGTGGTGCAATGGATGGAGCACTGACCCTGGAGTCAGGAGGACCTGGGTTCAAATATGACCTCAAACACTTATAATTGCCTAGCTATGTAACCTTGGGCAAGTCCCTTAATCACATTGCCTTAAATAAATAAAAAAAAATTAAAATTAAATTAAAATTGGTCAAATAGAAAAAGAGGCTGAAGAAAATGATTCCTTAAAAATTAGAATTGGATAAGTAGAAGGTAATGACTCTATGAAACATCACGAATCAGTCAAAGAAAGTCAAAAGAATAAAAAAAAAGAAGAAAATGTAAAATAGCTTATTGGAGAAACAACTGACTTGGGAAATAGATCCTGAAGAGATAATTTAAGAATTATTGGAAAACATGAACACAACGATCAAAAAATGACTCTTTCAATAAATTTTTCAGGAAAACACACCAGATATTCCAGAACCTGAGGGTAAAATTGTCAATGAAAAAATTCACTGATCACCTACTGAAAGAGATCCCAAAACAAAAACTCCAAGGAATATTGTTGCCAAATTTCAGAACCATCAGGTTAAGGAGAAAATATTATAAACATCCAGAAAGAAACAATTCAAATATCAAGGAGCTGCAGTCGGGATTACACAAGATTTAGCAGCTTCTACATTTTGGAATATGATATTCTGGAAGGTAAAAGAGCTTAAATTTCCACCAAGAATCAACTGCCAAAAAAAATGAGTATAATCTTTAAGGAGAAATGATGGATTTCAACAGATTAGAGGGCTTTCAAAATTTTCCTAATGAAAAGACTAGAACTGAAAAGAAATCTTGGTCTCCAAATATAAGACTCAAGAGAAGCATTAAAAGGTAATCAAGAAAAAAATACAAGGAAAAAATGAGATTAAACTGTTTATATCCCTAAATGGGAAGATAACACTTGATACTCTAAGAACTGTATCTCTATTAGGTTTAATTCTACAGAGGATGTGCCTTTGATGTGAGGATAAAGACATTAATTGTGGGATGACAAAGGGGATTATACTGGGAGAAAGGGAAATAATAGGGAGCCTGAATGGGGTAAATTATATCACATGAAGAGGCATGAAAGAATTATTACAGTAGAAGAAAATAAACAAGGGGGTGAGCATTGTTTGAACCTTACTCTCATTGGATTTGGATTAAAGTGGAAATAATATACATGCTCAGTTGGAGAAAAGAAATCTATCTTGACCTATGGGAAAGAAAGGTGAAGGGGAAAAAAAGGGGGAGACTGATAGAAGGGAGGGCAGATTGAGAGAGGTATTACTTAAAAGCAAAACACTGGTGAAGAATATTAGGAGAAAGGAAAGTATAAACAGGGGAAAATAGAATGGAGAGAAATACACTATTAGTAATAATAATAATAATAATAATAACAAAAATAATAATAAAAATAAAAATAATAATAATATAAATGGGATGAATTCTCCCTTAAAATAGAAGCAGATAACAGATGGACTAAAAATCAGGATCCTATAATATGTTATTACCAAGGAACACATTTGAAGCAGAGAGAAACACACAGAATAAAGGTAAGGACTCAAGCAGAATATATTATGCTTCAGTGAAGATTAAACAAAAAAGCAGGAGTAGCAAGCCTGATCTCAGGCAAAGCAAAAGCAAAAAGAAATCTAAGTAATAAAGACAAGGAAGAAACTACATCTTTTTCTTTTTTGTTGGGGTTTTGCAAGTCTTTGAGGTTAAGTGACTAGCTCAAGGTTACACAGGTCTGAGTATCTGAGGTCAGATTTGAATCCAGGCCCTCCTGATTCCAAGGCAATGATGCTCCATCCACTGTGCCACCTAGCTGTCCCAGAAACTAATCTTGGTAAAAGGTACCATAGACAATGAAGTAATTTCAATACTAAGCATATGTGGTCCAAGTAACATGGCATTCAAATTCTTAGAGGATAAGTTAAATGAGTTACAGGGAGAAATAGATAGACAAATGATATTAGTGGAGAACAAATTTCCCCTTCTCAGAATTAACTAAGTTTTATATGAAATATCTCTGGAGAAAAGTGATTGGGTATAGATAGGGATATATCATTTTTTCAGCAGTTAATGATGCTTACATAAAAAACTGACCATGTATTAGGACATAAAAACCTTATAAAAATGCAGAAAGGCAAAAATATTAATTACATAATTTTCAGATCATGAAAAAAGAAAGACAGATTAAAACTTCATTGTAAAATAAAGAATCTAATCCTAATGAAGGAGTGGATCAAACAACAAATAATAGCAAAAATTGATGTTTTCAGCAAATAGAATGACAATAATGAGACATTATACTAGCATTTATGAGATGTATCGAAATCAGTACTTATGAGGAATTTTATATCTTTAGATGCTTACATGAATGAAATAAAGAGTAGATGACTGAATTGGACATGTAATTTACAAAGCTAGAAAAGGAACAAATTAAAAACTCTAATTAAAGACTAAATTAGAATTTTTGAAACTCAAATGAAAGATTAATAAAATTGAAAGCAGGGAACCATTAAACAAATAAATAAAACTAGGAGCTAGTTGTATGTGAAAAACCCCAATAAAATAAATGGACCTTTGGTTAATTTGATTAAAAAAAAGAAGAAAGTCAAATTGCCAGTATCAAAAATGAAAAGGACAAATTTATCACCAGTGGAAAATTAAAGTAATAATTGGGAGATATTGTGTTCAACTGCATGTCAATAAATCTGACAATCTAAGTAAAATGGATGAATATTGACAAAATTATAATTTGATCAAATTAATAGAAGAGGAAATAAAATGCTAAAATATCATTTCAACAAAAAGAAATTGAACAAGCCATCAATGAAATCCCTAAGAAAATATCTCCTGGTCTGATGGATTCACAGGGGAATTTGCCACATATTTAAAACCAATACTAAATAAAATATATGGTAAAATAAGCAGAGAAGTAGTACAACCAAATTGCTTTTATGACACAAACATGGTGCTAAGCCAGAAAGAACCAATCCAGAGAAAGAAAATTATAGGTCACTTTTCTTAAGGAATAGTCATGCAAAATTTTTTTTTTAAATTTTAGCAAACAGATTAAAACAATTTATCACCAGGATAATATATTGTGACCAAGTGGCATTTATACCAGCAAAGCATGGATAATCAATTTGGAAAAATAGTCAACATATCTGATAATATCCATAACAAAGTTAGTAGAAATCATGTGATTGTCTCAATAGATGTTGAAAAAAAATTATAATTTTGCAAAGCAATGGTGTTAAATGATTTGCCCAAGGTCACACAGCTAAGTAAGTATTAAATGTCTGAAGCCAAATTTGAACTCAGGACCTCCTGACTCCAAGGCTAGTGTTCTATTCACTGTACCACCAAGCTGACTCTTGAAAATTTTTTTGACAAAGTATAGCACCTATTCCTTTTAAAAACATTAGAAAGCACAAGAATAAATGGAGATTACCTTAAGATAATGAACTGTACAGATAAAGCATCAAGTATTATCTGTAATGAGATAAACAAGAAGAATTTCCATAGGATAAACAGGGTTGCAAATTCAATATTATACTAGAACTAATTTTAACAATAAGAAAAGAAGAAGTATGGGTTCAGACTTAATAATTTCCTAGCTATGTGATCTTGGACAAGTCACTTAACCCCATTGCTTTAAATACATAATTATTTTTTAAAAAAGAAAAGAAGTGGAAAGATTTAGAATAGTCAAAAAAAAAAAACCTCTCACTCTTTGCAGAAGGTATACTTGAAGAATCTTAGGGATTCAATTTAAAACAACTTGAAATTATTACTTTAAGAAAGTTGCAGGACATAAATCCGCAAAATCATCAGCATTTCTACAGATTACCAACAAAGTTCAGCAGGAAGAGGTAGAAAGATAAATTCTGTTTAAAATTACTGTAGACAATATAAAATATCTGTCAGTCTACCTACCAAGACAACCCAGGAACTAAATGCGCGCGCACACACACACAAACACACACACACACACACACACACACACACACACACACACACACACAATTTCTCACACAAAACAGATCTAAACAAACTGAAAAATATCAATTGCTCATGGGAATACCTGCTAAACAAATTTATTACAAAGAATCATTCTATCTAAATAAATAAATAAATTTACTTATTTAGTGCCCAATATCAATTATACTACCAAAATTATTTTATAGAGATAAAAATAATAAGAAAATTCATCTAAAAAAACAAAAGGTCAAGAATATCAAGGAAATAATGAAGAAAATGCAAAGGAACGTGGCCTAGCTGTAAAAGATCTAAAAAGATATTTTAAAGCAAAAATCATCAAATCAGTTTATAATGCCTAATTAGTAGAGTGGTGAGTCAATGAAATAGATTATGTATACAAAATACAGTAGGAAATGACTGTAATAATCTACTGTTTGATAAACCCAAATCTCTAGAAAAGCACTATTTGACAGAGAGGGATGGGAAAACTTGAAAATAGTTTGGTAGGTATAGATCAACATCTCACATCCTATTGCAAAATAAAATTAAAATGGGTTAATGATTTAGGAATAAAAGATGAAGCAAATTAAAGAGCAAAGGATAGTATACCTTTCAGGTCTATGGTGAAGGCAAGAATTTATGATCAAACAGGAGATAGAGCATTATGAAATTCCAACAGATCAGAAGGAAGATAGAAAACTGGAAAATAATTTTTATAACTAGCATTTCTGATAAAGGACTTGTTTCTAAAATACATAGACAACTGAGTCATATTTATAAAAATACAAGTCATTCCCAAATTGATAAATGATCAAAGGATATGAACAAGTTTTCTCATATCTCATACAATATTTATCATTACTAAAAGGGAAAATGATAAATGTAGATGAGAGATGGGAAAACTTGGACACTAATGCACTGTTGGTAGAGTTGTGAACTGATCGAACTACTCAGAAAAGCAATTTGGAACTCTGCCCATTACCATTACTAGGTATGTATCCTAGTGAAATCACAAAAAAGGAAAAGGAACATCATATTCAAAAATATTTATAGTATCTCTTTTTGTGGTAGGAAGGAATTTCAAATTAAGGGAATGCCCATCAACTGGGAAATGACTGAACAAGTTGTGCCATATGAATGCAATGGAATACTATTGTGGGGGCAGCTAGGTGGCACAGTAGATAGAGCATCAGCCCTGGAGTCAGGAGGACCTGAGATCAAATCCAGCTTCAATCACTTAATAATTGCCTAGCTGTGTGACCCTGGGTAAATCACTTAACCCCATTGCCTAAAATAAAAAAAAAATGAATGGAATACTATTGTGCTATAAGAAATGATGTGTGAGAGGATTTCAGAAAACCTAGAAAGCCTCACATGAAGTTGATATTGAGTGAAGTTAGAAGAACCAGGAAAACACTGTACACAGTCTGAGATCAACTGAGATTGACTTAACTCTTCTTAGCTATACAATGATCTAAGACATTTCCAAAAGACTTATGAGGAGAAAATATCTACATCCAGAGAAAGAACTATAAAGTCTTCAGGCAGAACAAAATATATTATATTCATTTTATGATATTTCCCTTTTATTCTGTTTCTTCTTTCACAATATGACTAATGTGAAAATACGTTTGCATAATTGCACATGTATAACTTATTTCAGATTGCTTGGTGTATGGGGTATGATGGAGGTAAAGAGAGGGAGGGAGAAAAATTTGAAACTCAAAATGTTGAAAACTATCTTTACATGTAATCAGAAAATATAAAAAAACTATTTACAAAAAATGAACAGTTTACCAGATGTTATTACCAAGGTACTTCCCCATGTTTTGTCCTAAGTAATTATTAAGAATTTCTAGGGTGGCTAGGTGGCATAGTGGATAAAGCACCAGCCTTGGAGTCAGGAGTAGCTGGGTTCAAATCCGGTCTCAGAAACTTAATAATTACCTAGCTGTGTGGCCTTGGGCAAGCCACTTAACCCCATTTGCCTTGTAAAAACCTAAAAAAATTTCTAGATTTCTTCTTGAATGCTTGTATAGAGATTCACATTTGTAGTGACATACCAGTTAAGCACAATAATCATTAGAAATAGAATTACTAATTTGAGCAAAGTAATTGATCAAGACCATGAGTTTTAAGCAGAAATAACAGAAGTCTATAATATGAAAATTTAAAAGTGCAACTAAAAGGAAAGGAAGACTGAACAACTATTAGATGTAGAATAAGTTTCCATTGACCTTTTTGATCATACATGGATAAAAAGGGAGCTAAAGAGAGGGGAAATTCTCAGCTCTGGAATTCTTAACCATGTAAATTTCTATCAGAGGTATCTTTTCCAAAAATTAAGCATAATTATAGTAAGGGAAAGTGTAAATTAATTGAAAAGGATTTTTCAAGCATTTCTGATGAAAAAATCAGAACTGAGTAGGGCCTTTGAAATGTAAACAAGCGTCAAAAGAATCCTAGAAAGGCATGTTTATTTGAGTAACTGAAAAGAACTACATGTTGTTGCATTGTTAGCATTTTAATAGAGAGAACAGATTTATTTTACTTGACTGTGTTTATTTGTCCCAAGACATTTTTCCTTTATTTTTATTTGGTAGAAAGATTGGGGATGGGGGTAGAGAGTATGGGTCAGCAAAAGTGATGCCAAAAAAAGAGTACCAATGAAATATTTTAAAGATGCATAAAAGGGAACAGAGGACTTTCTAAAGGCAAAGAGAAAAAATACAGTTTTAAGGTAATTAGGTGGCACTGGATGAAGTCAGGAGTACCTGAGTTCAAATTTTGCCTCAGATACTATTTAATAATTACCTAATTGTGTGATCTTAGGCAAGTCACTTAACCTCATTGCCTTGCAAAACCCAAAACCAAAACCAAAAATTAAGTATGAAAATTATTCAAAAGGAAGTGGTAAGAAGTGGAGATTTATGGTTTTAAATGTAACCCTCTTTTTTCGTATTCTGGGTATATCAAAATAGTCATTTATTTTACCTTGAATTAGATATACAAAATAAAGAATTTTAACCTTTCATTCAGAGATCTTACTGCTGGTGATATATGATTTGAGGAAGTGAAAGAAAGATTTCATAAAAACTTTGAATAAAATCCATGTTACATTAGCATTTTTGGGAATATATTATGGTGTTCACTCCATACCACTCCAATCCCTTTTTTTATATTTCTTGCTGTTTAATGATGTCTCCTCAATCATGCATTTATAAAGCTGATTTTTTGGAAACCAACTGTAACACTATTCCAGCCTAGTTTGCTAGTTTTTTAAGGTGTTTTTGGAACTTGATGTCCATTTTATTAGCTTTACTATTACATTTTATTCATCAGAAATTTAAAAAATATTCCATTAATTTTACTGATAAAAATATTAAATAGCACAGAACCATGATTTGCTCTCTTGGGCACTCCACTGGAGACACTAAATTGAAAATTACACTCAGAGTTGGACATTGTACCAGTGTTCTAATTGCACACCTAATACACATTTCCTCCTCTTTTTTTACATGAATAGCTATAGTTAATCAAAAACTTTCCTAATATAAAGGTAAACTCTATTTATAGTATTTTTATGACCTAGTGGTTTAGTAAATCCATCAAAAAGTGGGGGAGAGATGTTCTAGTATAATATATTTTTGATGAAGTGATGCTGGCTCTTTGTCATATTTCCTTTTATGAATATTCCCATACCCACTTTTTTAAGTTTATTTTTTAACTTTTTAAAAAAATTATTTAAGGCAATAGGGTTAAATGACTTACCCAAGGTCACATAACTAGGCAGTTATTAAGTGTCTGAGTTTGGATTTGAATTCAGGTCCTTCTGACTCCAGGGCCAGTGCTCTATACATTGCACCACCTAGTTTCTTTGCCTAACCCACTTTTTAATGATCTATTCTAGAATATGCTACAAATCAAAGTAAAACTCATTAGTCTATCATTTGCAAACTCTATATATGTCTCTTTTTTCAAATTAGGACAAGATGTACTTGACTCTAGTCCTATAGCACCTCTTTCATTCTCTATATCTTTCAATCATCAATTATATTGCTTGAAATCATCTTGAGCAGTTATTTAATTATCCAAGAATTAAGTAGCCTCATTTGGGTCACAAGACTTGAATTCATCAAGGGAAGTTAGGTGCTCTCTAAATAAATCTCTTTATTTATATTGGTATGGATTTCTTTTTAGGCATTTTTGTTCTGACCCTTCTTTATCCAAGATTAATACAGCATGTCTTTTCTTTAAAAGGGAGACAAAGGCAAAGTATGAAATGAATAGCTTTACCTTCTTTCAGTCAATTGTAATTGTTGCATCCATCCTGAGTAACAGACCTTATTTTACTTTTCTTGATCTTTGTCTTTCCTCCAATAAATGGTTAAATAGACTTTTTGCTTCCATTATATCCTTACCATCCTCAGTTCATTCTGAGCTTAGCACTCCTAACAATGTTTTTACTGGTTTATGACAGATACACTTTTCCTTCCCAATATCTGTTACTTATCCTTGGTCTCAATCTTCAATGATTTGTTCTTTGTGAATCCATATGAATTTCTTCATAAAATTCTTGGGTTTTTGCCCTTCTCAATAGAAATATTTGTCTTTATTTATTTGGAATTATATTCTTGAAAGTTTCCCTTCTATACTGGTCTGACTTCAACCTATATAAATTTAATTTATGTGTTCCTACCTATTTTTTCTATAAATTCTACTTTTCTTAAAACTAAAGTCAATATCAGACTATGCCTGGCTTTTCTCTCTCTATCATAAATCATATTAGAGAGTTTTCATTTTTCCTTAAAGTTTCTATAATTTCCCCCCAACAACAGTTATTCCCTCTTAGGGAGGATCAGCTCTAAAATGCCAATTCCATTTGTTAGCTCTAGAACTTCTGAAGGATGAAATTATTAAAGTGAATAAGAAATTATTATTAGTTGATCTGGGTAAGAGAGAAAGAATGTGTGTGTGTGTGTGTGTGTGTGTGTGTGTGTGTGTGTGTGTGTGTGTGTCTGTGTGTGTGTGTGTGTGTGTGTGTGTGTGTGTGAGAGAGAGAGAGACAGAGAGAGAGAGAAGATATATAGAACTGAAGGGTGCCACCAATAAAATATTCATCTTATTTTGTTTCTGCCTAGGTGCTATATTGCAATGGTTATCAAAATATTCAGTTTCAAGTGTCTTTCACACTTAAAAAAGCTTTGAGTATGAACCAAAGCATTTTTTGTTTCTATGGGTTATATCTATCAATATTCACTATATTAGAAATGTCTATAGAAATATTATTTTTAAAAGGACCCCTGAAAGGATCTCAGGGATCCCTCCTCCAAGGGTCACCAGATCCATTTCAGAACTTTTTTTTAGGTTTTTGCAAGGCAAATGGGGGTTAAGTGGGTTGCCAAAAGCCACACAGCTAGTAATTATTAAGTGTCTGAGGCAGGATTTGAACCCAGGTACTCTTGACTCCAGGGCCACTGCACTACCTAGCTGCCCCTCAGAACTTTTAAAATCACTTTCAGACCACTTTAAAAACCACTGAATAGTAATCCAATGGATTATAAAATGAATTGGTTTTTTTCTCCATTTCACTCCAAACATATTCAGTTAGTCAACCAATCAATAAATATTTACTAAGAATCTTTCTGTTTCACTTGGATTCAATTCACTTGCAAGTCAAGAAATCACCTCCCTGATGTCATTGGTCCTCTTGGAGAATGAAGGATAAACAATACCACCACCAAAAACAATTAAGGATCTAGTCTGAACTGAGAATATGCTGTAGTGAGGATGCAAAAAGAGGGGAAAAAAAGATAGTTCCTGCCTTAAAGGAGCTCAAAATCTTGTGGAGGAGACAACATGCAAGTAAGTTCGAACTTTCTATTATTTTTATATTATTTGAACCCTTAATTACTTTATTTGAGTATATTTTTTTCTTAATATATAAATTTAATTCATCTACCTTGCCTATTTTGGTTAAAGTATTCCAATTCAAAGCCAAAGTGTAGTTTTATGGGTTTTATTCCATTAATTTCAGTGATACCTATGAACACAAATTTTTATGTCCTTGAATTAAAAATAAAAATTCATTTTTCTTGTTGCTTTAATTTTTATATTTGTGTCTAGACTTTTGAGACTTTAAATTTTACTAGATTCCCTTCTTAGAGTTTTGTCTTTATAAAGTTGTGGTGTCTGACTGCAATTACTGTATTTCCTTCTTGAATTTAGCTATACTCTATGATAACTAGTTTATTATTTAATGAAAAAGTCAGATTGCTGTTCTCCAGATATTTTCACTGGAAGATTCCCATATTCTTCTCCCTTTTCATCTGCACCTCCTTGCTTCCTTGACTTATTCTTAAATTCTCTCAAAATTTTCATTCTCAATCACTGACTTTCATAGAAACACTCAGTGTTACAACAACCTCATACACTTTTTTGCTCTGTGACCCTGGCAAGTCACTTCACTTATAATTGTCTTAATCTCCTGCACTACAAAATAGGGATAAAAACAGCGCCTATTTCCTGGGATTGTTGTGATTTTCAAAAAAAGGTAATATTTGCAAATAGTGCTTAGCATGAAGCCTAACATACAGCAAGCACTATATAAATGCTTATTGCTTTTCCCTTCACAAATCTTTCCTTAAAATCACCTTGATGTTTCCTTCTTATTCAGCTCAAATTCTTGTTTCTTTTTCCTTTCTTTTCTCCAAATACTTTCTTATACAGAAGTTAGAAATAGAATATGCTTTTTAGCATAGAACAAGTTAATTTATACTAAGTAATAAAATAAGTGAAAAAAATCAGTATTATCAGTATTTTCAGATTTCATGAAGATTTCATTAGCACTCCAGGGAATAAAGTTGATTACTAACTTCAGTGAATGAGTAAGTTACAAAATAAATCCACAAAATATCATCATTTCTACATAGCAGAGATGTTAAAACAAATTTAGGAGGACATGATAGCAAAAGAAATTCCATTCAATATAACTCTAAGTTACAAAAATATTTAAGAGGCAAAAACAATCTTTAGAGAATTCAAAACAAATAATTGAGGAATATTCACCTCTCATGGCTGGGTTGTGTCAATATAATAAAATGAATATACCACTAAAATTAATTTAAAAACTTAGTATTCTATCCATCAACTACAATGGGCTTAATTTATAGAACTCTTAAATAAATATATAGAATCAAACCAGATACATAAGCATTAGAAACAATTACTTAGAAGCACAATTGTGTGAAGTCCAAGAACCTAAACCACTTCGAAAAATCTTCTATTATATTTCTTGTTAGAATGTGAGTTCCTTGAGAACAGGAGCTATTTTACTTTTCTTTATATTTCCAGTACAAAGCATAGTGTTTTGAAATCAGGAAACACTTAATAAAATCTTTTTCATCTATTGATTTAGGAAGTAAAGACTTCTTATTTGACCAAAAATTGCTGGAAAAGGGAGAAAAGCTATTTGGAAAAATAAATTTTCAAAAAACCCCAGCATTTATAGCATATACCATTAAAAGTTCCAACTATATATGCCATCTAAATATAAAATGTCATAATAGGAAAAATAATAATGGAACAGAGAAGGTAAGGTTTGGAAGAAAATAACTTTCATACCTATAGCTAAGGGGAAAATTCTTAATTAAATCCTGGAAATAGATGATTTCAAAAAACAAAATAAATAATTTTGAATATATTAAGCTGAAAACTTTTGAATGAATAAAATCATGCAAATGTTAAAAGAAGGAAAACTTTCAGGAAAGAAGAATTTGCATGAAATATTTTTGATAATGATCTGCCAGCTAAAATATATATGAAAATAGCATAAATACATTACATTGTATTCCCTTATGTAGACAAATGATATGAACAATTAGTTTTTTGAAAACTTTTAAGAATAATATGAAACACTCTTCCAAATGTGTATTAATACATGAGTATCAATTAGATTCAGTTAGCATTTACATCAGAACCTGCAAACTAGGAGAGAAGACAATAGCAAGAAATAGAACATATTGAAGGGGCAACAGAAAGATGGCCCAACTAGTAGAGGTATGAATTGATTCAAAACTTCCAGAAAGATTTTGGAATTATGCAAATGAAATGATTAAACTATTCATACCATTTGACCCAAAAATCCCATTGTGAGACAGATACCCCCAAAAAGGTAAAGATTAAAGAGAAAGGTGCCATATTTCCCTCCCCAAAACAAATCAACATCACAATACTTTCTAACAAAAAAAAAACAACTAAGAAAAAAATTGAGTGCTTATTGATTGAAAAAGGACTAAACAAAATATCATATATGAATAGTTTAGTACATTACCATGCTGTAAGAAATGACAAATATGTGGAATAAAAGAGATGTATGAATTATTACAATGTAAATTAAATATAACAAAGAAAGCAATATGTAGGCTTTGACCAAGTAAATAAAATAATGAATCTGAGACATCATGACCTATTTTGGTTCCAATGAAGAAGTATAGAAAAGACATCTTCCTTTAATTGAAGCGGTAGATGGCCATCATTATGGATTACTTCTCATGTTTTCTTATTTGGTCATGAAATCAGTTGTTCTTGCTTATTCTTTTATTCATAATTATAATTCCTCTTAACTGCTCAATTTATAATTTATAAAATAGAAGTACTATGTAGTGTGGACACTAGTAAAGATAGGGGATAAAGTTGCAATCTAGTTTACTTTTGTTTATAAAGGATGTAATGAGAGGTTTGGTATAAGAGAAAATAATTACCATTGGTTAAAATAAAGTGTCTAAATTACATGAATTGGAATTTTCTGTGCTTTCCCATCCAGTACCTAAAGTTATGAGTTAACCTTATTAATGTTTCCAAGAGAAACCTTAAAATCAAGGTGATTTTGTGTAGTGAAGGAATGGTCTTGTCTATTTCCTCATTTTAATCTAGGAATACTGAAATATTTCTAGTACTTCTTAGAAATTTTTTCTAATAAAAGGTAGATTTCATTTTGAGACATCTATATATGTGTAAATATGAGTCTAATCATAGAAGTTTTCAGGACAAAAGCACCTTTCAGATTATCTGTACCAATTCCCTTAAAATTTATATCATAATTCAAGTCCTCATCGACTTTCACCTTAGCCATTTTCTTCAATTCTTAATTAGAAGTGTCAGTTCATGAGGGAAATAATGAGAGAGAAATTGCTGATGGTAGAAATGTCCCTAGTTCCTTTTTCATTAATTCTAAGTTTCCATGCTCATTCTCTTTCCTGTTTGCCATGTAATTGTTTCTCTGTATCCACATTTCCTCATTTTCTGGGTTCCAGTTGTTTCTTCAAACCTTCAAATTTTCCTTCCCCTGAAGCAGCATGTTATCCATGGAGATCAAAGTCATTCAGCAGAAAAGATCTTTCTGCATACCTATTATAAGGTCTCTACCTCCTATCAGAATATTTCTCCATTTATGCTTAACCCTCCATTGTCTTGAAATTTCCCCCTTTTCTTTCCCTCTTTTTAAAAAATAATCAGTAAAGTCAATGTTAGTGCTTAAAATGAGATCTGTCATTTATTAGGGAAAATTTACTAAATTGCATGTGGTCACCTGAAACCAGGAATGGTTCTGAACATGATCCATGTTGGAAGAGAAGAAGAATAGTATTGGCACCTATAATAATTATAACAAAATTTGAAAAGTAAAAAGGAGGGGGGAAAAAGAGTAGTTCAGCAAAACTATCCAATATATCAGCCATATCTGACAGTATATATAATATTCTATAGGCATAGACTACCACCTCTGCAAAGATGTGAGAGAGAGAAGCACATTTTTTTCACTTTGTCCTCAGGATTAAACTTAATTATAACAATTATTCAGCATTTAATTTCATTTTTAATATTTCTGTTTACATTTTTGGCTTATATTATATATAACATGCATATAATACAATACCCATAGATTCCATACACACACATTATATATATATATATATGTATATATGTATATATGTATATATTTCCTGATTCTGTTTAACTTACTTTGCATCAGTATAATCGACATCTCTCATTAGTTTTTTAATTCCTCTTATTCATAATTTCTCACAGAGCATATTTCCCAGTATTATATCCAGATACCACAATACATATAGTAATTCCCCCAATTGATGCTATAAAGATTTTAGTGTCTATCTTTAACCTTCTTTGGGTATGCTCAAAGTGGGAACTCTGGTTCAAAGAGGATATATATTTCTCTGAAAAACTTTAACATTGTTATGGCAGTTAGAAGGATTCTACATAGAAAGAAAGTATGGAAGTGAGTTAATTAGTTTGGGATGATTTAAAAATATTGGATAGGGAAGAAAGAGTGATGCCCTGAAAATGAGAAAAGAGAGACAAAGAATGGGAAAAATTATCTCACGTAAAGGAGGAATTCCAGGAAGATATTTTACAGTGGAAGAAATAATGGTAGAGGTGAGAGAGAAAGAGAAATAGGCAAAGCTTGAACTACATTCATATCTAAATAGGTTACAAAAGGGAAAATCAATCTCTCTGTCTCTTAGTCTCTCTCTCCCTCTCTCCTCTCAGTCTTAAAATACATCACCCATTCCTATTAAAACACTAAAAGCATATGAATTAATGGTGCCTAAAGCATAATTGAACTACATAAGATAAGGAGAATATAGAGAGGGAGGAAGGGAGAGGGAGTAATAGACATCCCATAAATCTTAATTCATTTGAGCTGATTAAAGAAAATTGAACAATCACAATTACACATTCACAGGTTTTGATAAAGAAAAAATAGTTAGACTCAAAATGGAATAGGAAGCAGGAAGAACAAGGATAGAGAGGAATCTAAAAGAAGACAGGATAAAGTAAAAGTAGTAATAAGTAAATCAAATTTGATTGGTGGAGGGAGGAATGTTAAGGGAAGATTAAAAGGAAAGGAAGAAAGTAAATATCTGGAAGAGATTTACAGAGGAAATAGGATGTTTTCCTTGTAATATCATATGGGCAAACTCCCTAAAAAAGTACAAGTACAAATTAACAAACAACTAATAATCATACCCATGATTATGAATGAAATGAACCTATTCACAAAAGGGAAGAGAATAACAGCATCAATTAGAAAACAGAAGCTGACAATACGGGAATAAGCACAGCAGAGCAGCATCTCACCAAAAATACATCTATGGCCTTGTAGTCCATTTATCTGAGCTTATCAATCGTGTTCCAGATGTATCATCTCACCTCTCACCTATGATAGGATACATATTCTTTATTGATAAATGTGTATTTATAGGAAAGTATACATGAAGTTTATAGAGAGATTGTATTGTTGTGGCTTTTTTATTAGTCTGTTTAATTAAAAGTCTTCACTTATATCTACAATTTTTATTCACTGTTTGAAGCTCATGAGCCATGATTTTCAGTCAATTAATCAGGAAGCATTTATTAAGTGGTTTTTCTGTCCTTAAGTGCTAAAGATACAAAGAAAGGGTAAGAAGTCCTTGTTTTCAAGGAACATATATTTGAAAGGAAGAGCTAGCAGACCAACAAATAGCTACATAAACAGTACATTCAGAGTACACGGAAGGTAATTTTAGCAGAGAAAGTTCTAGTAGCTGGGGGTGGGAATCAGGCAAGTGCTCTTATGGAATTTGTATTTGAGTTGAGTCTTAGAGGAAGTCAATGATTTTAAAAGGAAGGAGAACATCCCAGGCAGGACAGAAAGTGTGAAGGCATAGAAATGGAAGCAGCATCATGTGTAAGGAACAGCAAGAAATTCTGAATAGATGGATCAGAGAATTTGAGGAGGCAAGTCAAACATAGAGACTAGAAAGGTAGGAAGGGAATAGATTGTTAAAAGTGTTTAAGGCCAAAGTATCTAGTTTATCTTGGAGGAGTAAGGAGCTACTAGAGCTTGTTGAATAAGGCCTTGATGTGCTCAGCACTAAGTGGGGAGAGATTTGAGGCAGAGAGAACAATTAGAAAGCTATAACAGTGCAGGTGAGAGGTGATGAGAGCCTGAAGTGGGGTAATGGCTTTATGAAAAGGAATATAAGAGAGATATTTGTAAAGGTGGAAAAGACAGGGTAGCGAAAGGTGGATTCCACAATGGTTTCAATATGTGGGATGAATGCTAGTGAGGACGACAAGAATGACATCAAGGGTACAAGCCTGTGCGATTGGGAGATGGTAGTGCCCTCAACGAAAATAAGGAATTTCAGAAGTGAGAAGGGTTAGGGGGGAAAATGACTTGGACTTGAGAAGCTGTGATGCAATAGAGTACTTGGATATTATTTCTGAGGAGTACATGTGACAATGTGAGATGCCTCAGGTGTTACATGTTTCCTGTCAGGAAGTTTATCCTCTGTCTCTAAAAAAAACTTAATTAGGTCACTACTAATTTATTAGCTTTTAAAATTAGTATGGCAGACTTTAAAGTGTATGTTAAAAATTTATATTTTATGGTCCCAAATTATTTTTTATGCTTTTATCACCAATCCCAAAGCTTGCCCATAACTAGGAATGTTTTTAAAATTTAAATGTCCCTATCTTTGTTGTCAAAATGCCTATTATTTGATTTTTTTTCTTATTAAATCATAGGTTGAGTAGCATCTGACTCAAGCATATACAATGGAAACCTACAAGTATGTGTGTGCATGATAAGGGGCTCATTTGTCTTTGGCAAGGACATTATTGCTCCTGTTACCTTAATTATTAAACAGATGGTACCTCCCTTCATTGACTAGCTGCCCTGGTTGTTCTCCGCATGACATATGAGTTCTGCATTTCTGGCTGAGCCCATTTGCAATGTTACTGATTCTACAATGTTACTGATATATGTGTCACATCATTCAAAAACTCTGACTAATAACAAAAAGGAGTATAAAGTATAAGGGAACCATTTATTCAATAAATTCATATTTCAAAAGAGTTAATTTCACTTTTGATTGTAAAATTATATTTCTATATCAGAATAAGCATGGCATATTGAAGCAATTATCCAGATCCTGTGGACTAAAAATACTTTCACCTGAAATATGAATTTAATTAGGCAAAAGTGGTTTATTAATTATCACCATTATTATTTTCAGTGGTTGAGTTCAATCTAAGATATGGGAGTGTTTTAGAATTATATGTATTTAAAGTGTCCTTGCTTTGTCTATTAATGAAAGCCCCAGCAGCAGAAGGGACTACTGAGGGTCTGGCACACACCCACTTAGCAGCCTATTTGTGGTGTTGTCATAATTGCTGATCATCATACCCTTGATGAAGTCAGTCCTTGGTTATATTTAGAATTACCATTCGTTTCTAAAACACTTGTTATTTTTGTGACATCATTGTCACCCATTCAAATCACAGGTGTGATTACAGTACTAAATGATTTGTTGCAAGTTGTGTGTGTGTGTTTTCAATATAAAAACATCATTTTACAGTGATAGGAATTTGGTTGACACAGTCCAGTCTCCCCTTTGGAGGAAACTGATGTTTGGTTAGAACTACCCTAAGATCCCTTAACCTTTAAAAGCTCCCTGAGAGACAAACCACAAATCCTAGTTTAATTGTCAGTCGCCAGTAGTGGAGGAATATTCCTGATTCCGAATTCTTTTGCTTTGTTACTGACAAAATTTCAAAAGGAAAGGAAGTAACACAAGCAGGAAAACAACGCTTCCTCCTGACAGCAATGAAGATAAAGTGGTTTTTGTAACGTGAGACTGTCCATCACTAAGACCAAGAAGAACCACAAAACGTTTCCGGTTTGAAAATTATTTTTGCGAGCAGGTCCATTCAGAAGTGCCTCTTGAATTTGGTTTGCTACTTAAACTGACTTGTGAATGAATGTATGGTTCCTGTTCAAAAGAGTGAAATTGTGGTTGGTTTCTTAATTTTTAAATGACAGAAGGGAGTGAGTTGGCTACATAGTACCCTTCCTTCTTTTAGGGAGCCAAACAGAATCCCTTCCTCCGAACACAGCTAAGAAGTTAACGCCAATGGGAAAGCCAGTCATTGGATCCCACGTTTCAGAACTGAAATCTTTCTAGCTTGTGACCGGAGTTCAGCGTAGCGGCTTCTCCTGCGTGTTTATTGCGTAGGTCCCAGGCAAGGAGTGGGGAGCAATATAGAAGGAGCGCCAAGAGCAGCGCCTCCTCGGGGGCAGTGGCGAACATAGGGAGGAAGTCTGTTTTTCAGAATTGACTTAAAAAAGAAAAAAAAAAAGAACGGGAAAGAAGGAGGGAGAAAAGGCGAATAAAAGATCTCCCATTTCGGGTTTTTGTTGTTGTTATTATTACTTTGCTCACGGATTGCCTTGATCAGAGTATGACTTTCCTCAGGTTCTTGTATCTACTTAGTTTACAAAACTGCAAATCCCCGGGACCAGCACTAAAGCAAAAAGCAAAAAAGCACATCCCATTTTCCCTCTCACCCGCCTTCCTCTTTTCATTTCTCCCTTCCTCTTTCCCCTCTTGCTGTTTTTCTCTCGAAGAGTCCGTTTCTCCGACTGAGTTTAGCAACTCTTCCTTTTCCCCTCCTTTCCCCCCTTTTCAATTTTTTCTTTCTTTCTTTCTTTTTTTAATCACTGAGACCCGGACTAGCTCCCCGCGCCCTGGTCCCACAGCCAGGCTTTCTTCTTTAGCCTGGGGGAATGGCGATTCCCATCTGGCGGCAGTGCTGGAAGGGACTGTAGCAGGAGAGCAAAGAGTGATGGAGAAAGGGCCGAGAGAGGAAAGAGAAGAGGGAATACTCGCTCTGCTTTTGGAGCTCAGCTAATAGTTGGGGCAGCACCAAGAAGAGCTGCGGGGAGATGGGGATGGCCTAGCCCTGGAGATGGACGAGCCCTTTTGACTTGTCCTCTCCTGCTGCTGCTGTTTCTTGGGTCGCTGCTGCTTTGACTTCAGTCCTCCCCTGTCAACTGAAGGATGCGGTTCGCAGTTTGCAAAGACCTCAAGTAAGAAGCCGGGAGGATGTGTGTGAGTGAAAGAAAAGACCCCGGGGGGTGGTTGTTTAAAAGCTGCAGGAAAGAGGTGTCGGGTCGGTTTCGCCCCTGCCAGCTTTGAACTCTCAAGAGCCCCTTTCGGTAGCACGGTCCTCCTCCCCCCTTCCTCATCCTTCCCCCTCTCTCCACCTCTAGAAGCACCTAATTGCTTATTGTGAAGCTGCAACTTAAGGCGATTTGGGGTGGGGGAGTGTAAAGGAGAAAGAAATCAAGGCAGGAGGAGTTGCTACCCCCATTGGGTGCTTTGGTGAGGAAGGCTAAACCGTGGCCCCAATGGGAGCGATGGCTGCTGTCAGGGACCAGCCCAGCAGTGTCCGGGGGGCCGACTGCGACCGTCACCCTCGTGATGTCCATCGCTTGCCCCCGCGCTCAGCGGGTCCCTGGAGACCTCCCCGGGAGCCGGGGTCCGCCTGGGGAAACTTAGTGTTGAGCAAGCTGCGGAGCTCCCGGAAACTTTCCTCTGCGCTGTGCGCTGGCTCCCTCTCCTTTCTGCTGGCCGTGGTGGTGAGGCTGGTCCGGGGCGAGATCAGCTGTGACCTGGAGGAGAGTCAGGCGGCGGCGGAGGCGGAGGAAGCGGCGGCGGCGGCGGCGGGGGCAGCGGCTGAAGGGGGCGTCTCAGCTCTGCCTCGGGGAGGTCCGCCGAGTGGAGGCGGGCAGCTCAGCGCTGGGCTGCAGCCCGCCGCGCTGCTCTTCGGCTTTCTGTGCGCCTTCTTTTGGATGGGCTTGTACTTGCTCCGCTCCGGGGTCCGCTTGCCTCCGGCGCTGCTGCTGCTGGCCGCCTGCTGCGGGGGGGAAGCGCTGGTCCACCTTGGGCTGGGAGTCCGCGAGGATCATTTGCTCTCTCTCCCCGCCACGGGGGCGGTGCTCAGCTGCCTGGCCGCCGCGACATGGCTGGTGCTGAAGCTGAGGCAGGCTGTCCTCATGATCTTCTTGGTTAGTGCGGTCCGGACCGCGTCCCTGATTTCCTTAGAGAGGGTCAAGGTCGCCTGGAGGCCCTACCTGGCGTATTCGGTGGGACTGGCGGGGCTGCTTCTAGCCAGGTACCCAGAACATTTCCTGCTCCACTCGAGAGCAGGGGCCCGGACAGAGGATTTTGACCCCCAGCTGGTCGTGGGGACTAAAGAAGAGCTCTCGGCATTGAAGAGGAGGAGGAGGTCCAGTTCCGTGATCTCCGCCGAGATGTCCGGCTGCGGCAGCAAGTCTCATCGCAGGACCTCCCTTCCCTGCATACCTAGGGAACAGGTAAGACTCACAAACCTCGCGTCCGAAACACAGCAGGGCTGAAGCAACAGGGGCAGGAGAGACTCGGAGCGCGGCGAGTCACGGTAAGAAATGGTCCTGGATGCAGGGAGGGACAGAGACTAGGAACAGAAACACATCTCAAAGACTGGCAGATGGGCATCAGTTGCTCTGACCCCCAAGCACCTTGCAACTTAGACAATTATCCACAAGGATTCAGAGCAAAAGAGATGATCTCTGGTGGGTTACTCACAGCTGTTGCAACTTTTAACATTCCCTACACCTGGCTTGGTCACCCACTTTAAACTCTTCAAAACGCGTTGACTCCCTTTTACCCCTTTATTTTGAAGTAGTGTTTTGCACTTGGTTTTAAGTTTGGTGGATGAGCTTTTAAAAACGTGGCCTTTGTTGTATTCCTTCCATATTTCTTAAACAGTGGTACATTGGTGGAACAAAGATAAACAATTCTACAGTAAGGCTTGTTTGAATTAGTGCTGTCAATATAAAAGTTTGGAACTTTTTTGCAAGCAGGAGATATCTGAGGCTGTCTAATGAGTTATAAATATATTAGAAGTCAATTTGGGGGGTTGCTATTGTATAAACTGAGACTAATAAACATTCATTTGAGTGTTTTTGCATTTACAAATTGTAGGATTTTGGTAATATAGTTTTACAGAACAATTTGATAACCTATCTGAAGACTGGATTAAAACATTTTTGTATATTATGCAAAGTATGCAACAAAGGGTAGAAGAAATATTTATCCAGGATTGTATTTGATAGAATATATAAATTCCTTTTAAGTTTAAAAATTGCATAGCAATTAACTTCTGTAGATCAGTGACCCAGCAATCATCCTTGGAGTTTTTGAAAACTGAACCGTATACCCTTATTTAGGAAAAAAAAAAAAAACCTTTTAAAATAATTTCAGTAGGAAATGAGTGTGCATGCTTTTGTGCAAATGTCATTCTGACAGTCTCTGAAATTATGAGCATTTGAGGACAAAATGAAAATCATTACATGCTTCTTGGAATTCAGTGTCTTTTCATTACAGTTCTAAAAAACATAGCAAGCATTTCTTGTAACTTGAAAAGAAAACTTAATTTTAAATCGTGATTGTTTATAAGTAAGAATAAGTATTCAGTATTATGTTTTTGAACAAGTTTGATGCAGTGTCAAAGGGGGAAAATAAGGGATAAAATTGGAATTTATATTTTTTAAGACTAAATGATAGTTAATGTTTGAATGACTATTGACTGAGAGATTATTCTAAAATGTGAAAAAAAAACCACTTTTCTCCAAGTGACTGTCTGGTTGTGAAAGCAGTTGAGCATTTTCTGAGTAGGTGAAAGTCATCGTATGGTTTGGGTAGCTAGTTTTCATTCTGGAAATGAACTGATAAGTAAATATATTTGTAGGTTCTGTACTATCTGAAAGAGTAGCTAACAATTATATACTTTGTCTTTGTTTTAAAATTATGCATACTTATTTAACATATTGTCTAGATAAAATAAATATTACTCTGTAAGAAAATTACAATAGTGTGGTACATACCCTCAAATTGATTCTATCATTCTTAATAAAAATTATATCAGTCCAAAGAGAAGATAAGAGAATTTGTTAAAGGGAAGATCAGCATTAATTTCTTTTTTTTACAGGTATATGGGAATGTATTGTCTATCTTTAGAATACTTGCCTAGCCTGTATATGATATTTGGAGGTGAATGGCAAGTAAACAAGCCATGCATTTTTAAAAGAAAGGTTACATTTTTAAATATTTCATCATATATAATTCCTCTCCAGTGAATTTTATTTAGGTAGGTAGATTTAAATTCAAGAGGTTTCATGTTTCCATTAAGAGGTCAAGGTTCTACTTTCCTCTGCATTAGATACTGAATGGAATTAAGATAAAGTAAAAGTGTCAGTAAATTGTGGCATATTTTTCATTACCCTTTTCTTATTTTTATATTTATATTGATAGGTGAAAAATTTGACGCATTTAAAAATTGTTGCATTTTAAAGCTTATAAAATTGTTGATAGGTGGAAAGAGTATATGCCATTCTTGTCATGTAGAATAAGTAATGAAACTATTTGAAATCATTAACCTTATTTAATTATAATTTTAACTGTATTATTTATGAAAAATATTATTCATTGGTTCATGACAAAAGGAGGATCACATTTAGGTGAAATTTAGATCCTGAAAAAATTTAAAAACCTATGGGCAGGTGTTTCTCTTTTTAGAATAGATTTTCTTTTCAAAGAGTATATAAGAAGCTTATAATAGAATGATATATATATATATATATATATATATATGTGTGTGTGTGTGTGTGTATATATATAATTAATATGTACAGTGCTTTATAAACATAGATAGCATATTGTATCAGCAGAGAATTTAGCTTCCACCACCAATAAAATTTTGGGTCCAAACATTCTCTTAACCCTGAAAAATTGCCCAATGATGTGAAGTTGATGAATAAATACATATAAATGACATGCACGGAAGGAAAACATGATTTATGGTGCAACATCTACCACTATCTTAGACACTTTTTTTAGAAAAAACAGTAATTGACTCTTCTAAATGTGTCTCGACTTATTAACTATTAATTATTCCATTGCCTTTAAAAAACTGAAAGGGATCACAAAACACCACACAGTAATACATTAGACTTGTTCAAGAACTTTCAAAGACAGTATACAGGAAAGCAGAGTCCTATGATAAACTTGATAATTTATTTGGACTTTGAGCATCATAAGTTGTAAGGGTTGGAGAGAGTGACTAATGCCACATTCTTCTCTGGATACATAAAAGTGATCTTTCAGTTCCTTATAAAATCTCTCTTTAGTCCTTCCTTCCTTCTCTTCCCTGACTGCTCTACACCCTTAAAGGATAGGAAGATTTTTAGGCCAGAAGTCAGAGTCATCATTTTAAAGGGTTAAGGCATTTCAGGAAGTCTGGTGCAATGGAAAGTGTGCTGGATTTGGATTCAGAGAATTTGATCACAGATCCCACCTCTGATGCTTGGTTACCTTTCTTGGTTGGGACAGGGGTGGGTGTGGGGGCCCTCAGTTGCCTCAGCTGTCAAATGAGAGGTTGGAGTAACTGATGTCTGAGGTTTCTTCCAGCCTTAATTATGTGATTCAATGATGATGATGATCTAGGATCACTCCTTGATTTTTACAGATGATGGGATTTGGGGGCCTAGACAAGTTTAAGTAGCTTTTTAAGTAGTTGTCCAAGGTCACAGAGGTAATGAATGTATCAGACCCAGGCCTCTAACCCAGCTTCTTAGATTTCTAATCCTAATCACCTTTGACTGTACCATGATGCTACGTTTCTTCTCACAGCAGGAACTAGCAGTAGTTTAAATGGCATGCAGAACAGTGCCTTGCCATATAGTTTTTAAGAAAATTTGCAGTTTTTCATCAAATAGCAAGTTTAATCTTTATGACCTATAGCGTAGTCTCATTTGAAAGAAGTTTCCTTGATATCCCGAAGAACCAAAAATATGCAGGGTATTTAACATATGTGTTTGTATGTATATGCACACACACACCCCACACACATATATGCAAATATATACATTTATCTCACAAACTACATAGCTATAAAATGTTTTGATAAACTGCATATTCATGCAAATTGTCATGCAGGACCTATAAACAGATAGTGCTTTTATATTTCAATGAGAAATTTTTTATTAATGCATTCCTTTAACATTTGGACTTTGTGTTTGAAGAACACTCTTGTCTTTATACATCAAAGAAATGATTGATTAGTAGGGCACTGATTACAGTGAGTTCTTCATATTCATTTGAAAGTTTCCATACCAATGCTATTGATTTTTTCTGAAATTGTGATTTTTGACAGAAATATATATATTATAAGTTAGAAAATGTATCTTTTTCCATTTTGTGTATGTCTGTCTGTTTTATTTGTTTATGTTGGGGCATTTATAGGCAAAGGAGGCTGAATTTGTCTTGAAAATATAAAATGATAAACATTTAGGTAACAGCATTTTTAAAGTTCAAATTATACTGGCATACTAGTGTATTATATCACATATGCTATATCTATATAATACAGTATACAAATGTATGCTATTATACATAGGTTGTGACTTTTCATTTTAAAAGTGTTGGTAATCAAGTTAAATGAAAACTTAAGCAAACTTTGGAAATATTTGAAGCATGGATGTGAAAATTATAGAAGCAGAAATAGCTAGAAAATTTTCCATTGGGAAGAGGAATGATACATGATTGGTTGAACAGTTGAGATTCTGTTATAATTAGTGTTTTTGAAATTTATCTATTAGCTGTGGCCCTAACTTTCATTTTTCAAACAAGAAATTTAATTGTAATATTCCTTGTTTATATAGACATTCATATTATTTCAATCATAACTTTGGAGATATTTTAGTAGTACTAGGCTGATTGAAGTGTTACAGGCAGTAGTTCAGATGAGCATAGTCCACCCTGATGACAAAGTGAAATATGAATGTCAATATCATAAATGCCAACTTTTGAAAACAAAAAGGCAGAAATCCAATTTTTTTCCTAGTGGGGGTGAAGAAAAAAATTCTTTTTTCTGTTCCTTCTCTTTTTGTGGTCACATATTTTATAATTTCATTTTTTTTAGTTTAGATGCTTAAGTGTGATTAAAAAACCATTTTTACTGACAAATCAGTGAATCTATATAAACTTATAGACTAGAATATGAAAGAAGTCAAAACAAGAACTTTGTTCTTTCTGTACTGAAACTAAAGTGTAAAAAATGAAAAGTTATGGAACTGAAAGAAATTCTGTGTATGCTAGGCTGTCATGTTTAATTAAATAAACAGGCCAGAACAGTGACTCTGTGTATGAAATACATTTTGAAAAGCCTAGGGGGCTTTGAAAAGCTAGGGAAGTAACAAGGAGCAATAAAAACATGGAAAAATATTCCTTATATTTGTAATGCACTCATTATATTTATGTGAATTTGTCAATACCAAATGTTAAAGAATTTAGTCTATGGAAAGAATCAAGTTGATCAAATACACTTTAAAGATTCTTCTCTGGTTTTAAAAGCAAATCACTAAACTTAGGTTCAAGAAGACTTTTAAATCTTGTCTCAAACACACACCTTTTTGTTCTGAGAATCAAGTATTTTGAACCTGGTTTTATTTATCTGTAAAATGGAGATATGTATAGCCCTTATCTAATAGCAAGAGACAATGTTTAAAAAATTCTTTATTAACTTTAAAGCTATATAAATGTCATCTATTATTATCATGTTATTGATACAGGTAATTGTAGAGAATTACCTTTATGTTACATTTCTGAGGGGTTTGGAGTAAGATTACTTCATATTTTAAATTATTCGATCATATAACATTTCAGCATGTACAATAAGTAGAAATTATCTCTTTGAACTCCCTCATTTTCCAGATGAAGATCCTGAGGCCCAGAGAGTGTGACTTGTCCAGGTAACACAGAGAAGAGCATGCCTAGGATTTGGACTCAGATATAAGGCCTAGTTCAAGGTTCTTTTCATTATATCATACAACTTCCTTCTTAGTTTTCATTGAAAACACATAATGCATCTATTTGAAATTTGTTCTGTATTTATGTCAAGCAATAATCACTTTTTTAGGGGAAACTAGGTGGTGTAATGCATAAAGCACCGACCCTAGAGTCAGGAGAACCTGGGTTCAAATCTGGTCTCAGACATTTAATAATTACCCAGCTTGTGTCACCTTGGGCAAGCCACTTAACCCCATTTGCCTTGCAAAAAGCTAAAAAAAAATCACTTTTTTGATTGATTCTGATAGATTCTGAGAAAATGAGGAATATGTTAGGGAAATCAAAATGAAACCAATAGGCATATTATTTTGTATTAGTCTTCCAATTATACTATCTGGAAAAGGTGTGTCTGTGTCGATGTGTGTGTGTGTGTGTGTGTGTGTGTGTGTGTGTGTGTGTGTGTGTGTTTCACACCCTTTTCTTGCTTTCTGATAAAAAATACCATTGTTTTTGAGATTTCATATGAATTTTTTCATAGCCCATTTTTACTCTACTTTTTAAAAGAGAAAGTGAGAAAATCTGCACTGTAATTGTAACTTGTCACTTTTTGTAGACCAGGAGTATTTTTTCTCTAACATTTGTGTGCAGTGATACTCTAAAAATGGGAATATTCAGCAAAGGCATGAAACAGTAGTGTCTGCCTCACCTCAAGGTATACTTTAGGTTCCACGCTAACTTTAAAAATAATCATTTTCTTAGTCTTTATAAATGCTTTTAAAATTATACCACAGTCACTTACAAATACTCTTTCATCCCTACCTTCTAATAACAAAAACCCCTAAAAAAATAGTTCAGTAAAACTGATTTGCACATCTACCATGTCCTTAGAGTATATAACATTCCATATGTGTGATCTCCCATTTTTCTATTAAGAATGTGTCAAAAATTCATACCTCACTCTCCATCATCAAGATTCATCATTACAATCAGTGTGAGTTCACCTGCCTTTTAGTGTTTTTTTTATAATTTGGATTATCAAAACTTATTATTATTATTATTATTATTTTGTTTTTTCCTCATATTTGTCATTGCTTATCATTCAGTAATATTCCATGACATTCATGTACCAAAATTTGTTCAGAGATCCTCCAATTGATAAGTACCCTCTTTGTTTCCAGCGTTTACTGCCACAAAAGTGCTGCTATGAATATTTTGGTATATATGGGATGTTTCTTTCTGCCTTTTGATGTCTTTGGGCTGTGTGCCCAGTAGTGGAATTGCAGGGTAAAAGGGTATGAACAGTTTAGTGACTTTTCTCACATAGTTCCAAATTGTTGTCCAGAACAGTTGGACTGATTCCCAGTTCCATCAACAGTAGATTAGTGTGACTGTCTTTTCCACCCTTCCCCAACTTTGCCTACTTCTGTCTTTTATCATCTTTGCCAGTTTGAATGTGAGGTGAAACTTCGTCAGAGTTATTTTAATTTCCACTTCCTATATTAGTGATTTGGAACACCTTTTTCATATGGTTATTGTTAGTTTGTATTTCTTCCTCTTAAAAACTACTTATTAACCATGAGATATTAGGGAATGCTCTTTGTTTTTTTTTTTTAATTTTTATCAGTTCTCGCTAGTCTTGAAGAGCAGACATTTATCAGAGAGATCTAAGATAAATATTTTATTCTCATTTGATATAATTCTTTTCATAGTCTACATGTGAAGATTTTTGGGGGAAAACAGCATTTTAATACAATATAAATTAAATTATCTATTTCATCATGTTTGATAAACTCTGTTCTGCATTTGGTTAAAAGTTCTCTCCCTATAATCAGAATTATTTAAAATATGTACTTATGTGTTCATCTTGCTCCCTTCAACTTGCTTAATATTAAAAACACACACTGGGTTCAGGGGCCTGGGTGATTGTGTCCATTCTCTTCTTCATTATAAGACCTCTCGCTTTGGATTGAGTTTAGTCCTGGGAGAGAGCCTGACATAATGAAAGGAATTAAGCTCACCTTTCTCACACTCTCTGATTCATTTCCTCTACCCTGGTACCCCAGGGAAGATTTCATATCTATCTATCTATCTATCTATCTATCTATCTATCTATCTATCTATCCATCATCTATCTATCTATCTATCATCTATCTAAATATAGATATATTTATATCTATATCTATATATACAACTTAGGCTATGGCTCATATCTAGGCTCTCTTAAAGTGGAAAGTGAAAAGATATTTCATGAACAATATGGACATGTATTGGACAAATATTTCCTACATAGAAAATAAATATCAAAACACACAAGGCTTTGCAGTGCACATTGTCAAAGTGACTTAAAACAGGATTCAGTAACATAACTCTCTTGCAGTCTCTTAGGAGGTTGTTTTCAAAATAGATTTTTACTGATAGATTTTGTTTTTACACCACATAGATTTTTGCCTTTATTCTTTCTCCTTCCCAGACAGCTACTCTTTTAGAACCAGGTATTTTCTCTTAAAAAATAGAAAGAGAAAACAATTCAGGAAAAACCAATCAACACATTGAAGGAATCTGGCATTTTATACAAATATTCACACTTATGGTGCCCTCCTCTCAACCCATCCTTAACTCCAGCAAAATCATGGAGAGAAATGTCTTTTCATATCTCTTTGAGACCAAACTTGTCATTATACTTTTGTCATATTTTACCATTTTTAGGTGAATTGTTCTTTCCATTTCCCTTGTTGCCAAACTAGTTGTCTTTTCTTAGTTTTTTTTTTTTTGGAAGGCAATGGGGCTAAGTGACTTGCCCAAGGCCACACAGCTAGGTAATATATTAAGTGTCTGAGGTCAGATTTGAACTCAGGTACTCCTGACTCCAGGGCCAGTTCCCTATCCACTGTACAACCTAGCCACCCTAGTTGTCTTCTTTATTTTGCATTAGTTCATGTAAATCTTTCCATGTTTTTCTGAAACTCATTATAGTCGAATTTACTATTGAAGAGTTATATTCTATGTTATTCATGTACCACATTTTTAGCCATTTTTGAGTTACTGATGGGTATATATATATATATATATATATATATATATATATATATATAGTTTTTAGTTTTATACTACCACATAAAATACTGCTGCTATTATTTGGGGGATATATGAACCTTTTTTATTTGTCAATGGCCTCTTTGGGAATATATAAAGAAGCAAATTCTTAAGCCTCTTCTGAAAATTTAACAGTTTGTGAGCCCACTATATAATAATAATAATAATAATAACAATAACAATAATAATATAATAATAATAATAGTACTCATTTCATTTAAACTCTGCACCAGTCAAACTACTTCTGAGGAACAAATTTGGTAGGGTATAGGGATTGGATGGAGAAGTGTATTTCTTATCTCTCCTTCCCTCTTCATAGAAAATCCAGTGGCAGAGATGTCTTCTTATTCTCCTGGTTCTGTTCACTTCACTCTGGTAACGTATTTTACAGTTGCATTTAAGTCTTGAGAATCTTGGTAAGCTAATGACTTAAATGTTTTATGCCGCTTTAAGGTTACTTTAAACTGAATTTCTCTAGCATTTTCCCTTTTTTTTTAGAGAAAATATATCAAAATCCCAACTTTCTCTATGGAAAACATTTTATATGCTGCAATTTAACTAAAATTATTAGCTAACTTCATTAGTTTTTGGTTAGTTAATCATTTGTTTCCTTTAAAATCTCAATTTTACTAACATAATTATCTATAGAAGTTTCTGATAGTTCTCTGATCCATTTGAAAATTTAGTTTTTGATTTTCTCAAATTGACTTTGGTTTATATTGACTAATGGGTTACTGAATTTTTGGTTAGTCTTTAAAAAGCTAACTGTTTTCTTAATTCTGTATTTGTTATTATCTACCTTGTTATAGTCAAAGTTTCTTACTTTAGGTTAATTTTTATTTTTAAAATTTAACTTTTTAAATCAGCATTTTTTTCCTCTTCCCGCCAGCTCTTCACCTCTCAATGGAGAAATAAAGAAAAATGAAACTACTGTTACAGACATATTTCATCAAGTCTAACAAATTTTCTCATTGTTTCCAAAATATGTCTCAATTTCTAGCCAGAATCCTTTACCTCTCAACTGAAAAGAGAACAGTATATTTCATTTTGATTTTTTGGCATTGTGGTTGGTAATTCTTAATCAGAGTTTCTAAGTCTTTCAAAGTTGTCTCTGTTTATGATATTTTTTCATTGTATAAATTATTCTCCTGGTTCTATTCACTTGACTTTGTATTAGTTCATGTAAGTCTTCTTAGATTTCTCTGAAACCAGCCCCAATCATAGTTTCTTATGTAAACTTTATAACTACAACTCATTCAGTTATTTCCTTATTAATGAGAAACCTCCTCATTTTCAAATCTTTGCTACTGAAAAAAAAAGTTTCTTTTGCTTGGGTGTATGTCATCACTTAATAATTACTTCCTCTTCGATCATTTCTCTCCTCCCTCTCTCCTGCCTCTGTTTCCCCATTAAGTAAAAATATTTTTTACTTATTATATATATAATATATATATATATGTATTTATGTATTCTCTCTTTTGAGGGAATGAGATGAGAATGATGATTCAAGTGTCAGTCATTCTTATTGTTTTCTTCTTTTCTCCTATTTAATACACTTTGATTATATGAGATAATTCTCTCCCATATTTACTCTTCCTCATTCTTTCCACTTTTATTTTAAGGTCATCAAGACAAAATATAGCTAGTCACAGATCCTCTTCTTAATTAGACTCCTTCTATGACACCTGATGCTCCAAAGGGACACAGTTGTCATCTTCTCACATTAGAATAATAAACAGTTTATCCTTGCTTAGTCCCTTTTTGATCACTCATATTTGTTTTTGTTTTCTTTACATCTTTCTCTTGACTTGTATTTGATCATTGAAGTTTCTAGGAACTTCTGGTCATTTTATCTAGAATGCTTGGAAGTCCTCTATTTCATTAAAGATGAAATGTTTTGTTTTGTTTTTTCCTTCTGCAGGATCATATTTAGTTATGCTGAATATATTGTCAAGGGAAGATTTTTTTGGTCTTAAGCTTCTATTGTTACTTTCTGGAATGTTAGTACAGTTTTTCGCATCCTGTGGAGTGGCAACTGCTAAAAGGGTGTACATAATGCTTGAATTCTTTCTAGGTATTTCCTAGTATTAGTTTTTTATATGTATACGCTACATTTTGGCTATAATTCTTCTATGATTTTTAATTTTGGATTTTTTTCAAGACTGGTAAAGTATTTCTATTTGATCCTGAAATGATTGATTAGTAGGGCACTGATTACAGTGAGTTCTTCATATTCATTTGAAAGTTTCCATACCAATGCTATTGATTTTTTCTGAAATTGTGATTTTTGACAGAAATATATATATTATAAGTTAGAAAATGTATCTTTTTCCATTTTGTGTATGTCTGTCTGTTTTATTTGTTTATGTTGGGGCATTTATAGGCAAAGGAGGCTGAATTTGTCTTGAAAATATAAAATGATAAACATTTAGGTAACAGCATTTTTAAAGTTCAAATTATACTGGCATACTAGTGTATTATATCACATATGCTATATCTATATAATACAGTATACAAATGTATGCTATTATACATAGGTTGTGACTTTTCATTTTAAAAGTGTTGGTAATCAAGTTAAATGAAAACTTAAGCAAACTTTGGAAATATTTGAAGCATGGATGTGAAAATTATAGAAGCAGAAATAGCTAGAAAATTTTCCATTGGGAAGAGGAATGATACATGATTGGTTGAACAGTTGAGATTCTGTTATAATTAGTGTTTTTGAAATTTATCTATTAGCTGTGGCCCTAACTTTCATTTTTCAAACAAGAAATTTAATTGTAATATTCCTTGTTTATATAGACATTCATATTATTTCAATCATAACTTTGGAGATATTTTAGTAGTACTAGGCTGATTGAAGTGTTACAGGCAGTAGTTCAGATGAGCATAGTCCACCCTGATGACAAAGTGAAATATGAATGTCAATATCATAAATGCCAACTTTTGAAAACAAAAAGGCAGAAATCCAATTTTTTTCCTAGTGGGGGTGAAGAAAAAAATTCTTTTTTCTGTTCCTTCTCTTTTTGTGGTCACATATTTTATAATTTCATTTTTTTTAGTTTAGATGCTTAAGTGTGATTAAAAAACCATTTTTACTGACAAATCAGTGAATCTATATAAACTTATAGACTAGAATATGAAAGAAGTCAAAACAAGAACTTTGTTCTTTCTGTACTGAAACTAAAGTGTAAAAAATGAAAAGCTATGGAACTGAAAGAAATTCTGTGTATGCTAGGCTGTCATGTTTAATTAAATAAACAGGCCAGAACAGTGACTCTGTGTATGAAATACATTTTGAAAAGCCTAGGGGGCTTTGAAAAGCTAGGGAAGTAACAAGGAGCAATAAAAACATGGAAAAATATTCCTTATATTTGTAATGCACTCATTATATTTATGTGAATTTGTCAATACCAAATATTGAAGAATTTAGTCTATGGAAAGAATCAAGTTGATCAAATACACTTTAAAGATTCTTCTCTGGTTTTAAAAGCAAATCACTAAACTTAGGTTCAAGAAGACTTTTAAATCTTGTCTCAAACACACACCTTTTTGTTCTGAGAATCAAGTATTTTGAACCTGGTTTTATTTATCTGTAAAATGGAGATATGTATAGCCCCTTATCTAATAGCAAGAGACAATGTTTAAAAATTCTTTATTAACTTTAAAGCTATATAAATGTCATCTATTATTATCATGTTATTGATACAAGTAATTGTAGAGAATTACCTTTATGTTACATTTCTGAGGGGTTTGGAGTAAGATTACTTCATATTTTAAATTATTCGATCATATAACATTTCAGCATGTACAATAAGTAGAAATTATCTCTTTGAACTCCCTCATTTTCCAGATGAAGATCCTGAGGCCCAGAGAGTGTGACTTGTCCAGGTAACACAGAGAAGAGCATGCCTAGGATTTGGACTCAGATATAAGGCCTAGTTCAAGGTTCTTTTCATTATATCATACAACTTTCTTCTTAGTTTTCATTGAAAACACATAATGCATCTATTTGAAATTTGTTCTGTATTTATGTCAAGCAATAATCACTTTTTTAGGGGAAACTAGGTGGTGTAATGCATAAAGCACCGACCCTAGAGTCAGGAGAACCTGGGTTCAAATCTGGTCTCAGACATTTAATAATTACCCCAGCTTGTGTCACCTTGGGCAAGCCACTTAACCCCATTTGCCTTGCAAAAAGCTAAAAAAAAATCACTTTTTTGATTGATTCTGATAGATTTCTGAGAAAATGAGGAATATGTTAGGGAAATCAAAATGAAACCAATAGGCATATTATTTTGTATTAGTCTTCCAATTATACTATCTGGAAAAGGTGTGTCTGTGTCGATGTGTGTGTGTGTGTGTGTGTGTGTGTGTGTGTGTGTGTGTTTCACACCCTTTTCTTGCTTTCTGATAAAAAATACCATCGTTTTTGAGATTTCATATGAATTTTTTCATAGCCCATTTTTACTCTACTTTTTAAAAGAGAAAGTGAGAAAATCTGCACTGTAATTGTAACTTGTCACTTTTTGTAGACCAGGAGTATTTTTTCTCTCTAACATTTGTGTGCAGTGATACTCTAAAAATGGGAATATTCAGCAAAGGCATGAAACAGTAGTGTCTGCCTCACCTCAAGGTATACTTTAGGTTCCACGCTAACTTTAAAAATAATCATTTTCTTAGTCTTTATAAATGCTTTTAAAATTATACCACAGTCACTTACAAATACTCTTTCATCCCTACCTTCTAATAACAAAAACCCCTAAAAAAATAGTTCAGTAAAACTGATTTGCACATCTACCATGTCCTTAGAGTATATAACATTCCATATGTGTGATCTCCCCATTTTTCTATTAAGAATGTGTCAAAAATTCATACCTCACTCTCCATCATCAAGATTCATCATTACAATCAGTGTGAGTTCACCTGCCTTTTAGTGTTTTTTTTTATAATTTGGATTATCAAAACTTATTATTATTATTATTATTATTTTGTTTTTTCCTCATATTTGTCATTGCTTATCATTCAGTAATATTCCATGACATTCATGTACCAAAATTTGTTCAGAGATCCTCCAATTGATAAGTACCCTCTTTGTTTCCAGCGTTTACTGCCACAAAAGTGCTGCTATGAATATTTTGGTATATATGGGATGTTTCTTTCTGCCTTTTGATGTCTTTGGGCTGTGTGCCCAGTAGTGGAATTGCAGGGTAAAAGGGTATGAACAGTTTAGTGACTTTTCTCACATAGTTCCAAATTGTTGTCCAGAACAGTTGGGACTGATTCCCAGTTCCATCAACAGTAGATTAGTGTGACTGTCTTTTCCACCCTTCCCCAACTTTGCCTACTTCTGTCTTTTATCATCTTTGCCAGTTTGAATGTGAGGTGAAACTTCGTCAGAGTTATTTTAATTTCCACTTCCTATATTAGTGATTTGGAACACCTTTTTCATATGGTTATTGTTAGTTTGTATTTCTTCCTCTTAAAAACTACTTATTAACCATGAGATATTAGGGAATGCTCTTTGTTTTTTTTTTTAATTTTTATCAGTTCTCGCTAGTCTTGAAGAGCAGACATTTATCAGAGAGATCTAAGATAAATATTTTATTCTCATTTGATATAATTCTTTTCATAGTCTACATGTGAAGATTTTTGGGGGAAAACAGCATTTTAATACAATATAAATTAAATTATCTATTTCATCATGTTTGATAAACTCTGTTCTGCATTTGGTTAAAAGTTCTCTCCCTATAATCAGAATTATTTAAAATATGTACTTATGTGTTCATCTTGCTCCCTTCAACTTGCTTAATATTAAAAACACACACTGGGTTCAGGGGCCTGGGTGATTGTGTCCATTCTCTTCTTCATTATAAGACCTCTCGCTTTGGATTGAGTTTAGTCCTGGGAGAGAGCCTGACATAATGAAAGGAATTAAGCTCACCTTTCTCACACTCTCTGATTCATTTCCTCTACCCTGGTACCCCAGGGAAGATTTCATATCTATCTATCTATCTATCTATCTATCTATCTATCTATCTATCTATCTATCCATCATCTATCTATCTATCTATCATCTATCTAAATATAGATATATTTATATCTATATCTATATATACAACTTAGGCTATGGCTCATATCTAGGCTCTCTTAAAGTGGAAAGTGAAAAGATATTTCATGAACAATATGGACATGTATTGGACAAATATTTCCTACATAGAAAATAAATATCAAAACACACAAGGCTTTGCAGTGCACATTGTCAAAGTGACTTAAAACAGAGATTATTCTAAAATGTGAAAAAAAAACCACTTTTCTCCAAGTGACTGTCTGGTTGTGAAAGCAGTTGAGCATTTTCTGAGTAGGTGAAAGTCATCGTATGGTTTGGGTAGCTAGTTTTCATTCTGGAAATGAACTGATAAGTAAATATATTTGTAGTTTCTGTACTATCTGAAAGAGTAGCTAACAATTATATACTTTGTCTTTGTTTTAAAATTATGCATACTTATTTAACATATTGTCTAGATAAAATAAATATTACTCTGTAAGAAAATTACAATAGTGTGGTACATACCCTCAAATTGATTCTATCATTCTTAATAAAAATTATATCAGTCCAAAGAGAAGATAAGAGAATTTGTTAAAGGGAAGATCAGCATTAATTTCTTTTTTTTACAGGTATATGGGAATGTAGTGTCTATCTTTAGAATACTTGCCTAGCCTGTATATGATATTTGGAGGTGAATGGCAAGTAAACAAGCCATGCATTTTTAAAAGAAAGGTTACATTTTTAAATATTTCATCATATATAATTCCTTTCCAGTGAATTTTATTCAGGTAGGTAGATTTAAATTCAAGAGGTTTCATGTTTCCATTAAGAGGTCAAGGTTCTACTTTCCTCTGCATTAGATACTGAATGGAATTAAGATAAAGTAAAAGTGTCAGTAAATTGTGGCATATTTTTCATTACCCTTTTCTTATTTTTATATTTATATTGATAGGTGAAAAATTTGACGCATTTAAAAATTGTTGCATTTTAAAGCTTATAAAATTGTTGATAGGTGGAAAGAGTATATGCCATTCTTGTCATGTAGAATAAGTAATGAAACTATTTGAAATCATTAACCTTATTTAATTATAATTTTAACTGTATTATTTATGAAAAATATTATTCATTGGTTCATGACAAAAGGAGGATCACATTTAGGTGAAATTTAGATCCTGAAAAACTTTAAAAACCTATGGGCAGGTGTTTCTCTTTTTAGAATAGATTTTCTTTTCAAAGAGTATATAAGAAGCTTATAATAGAATGATATATATATATATATGTGTGTGTATATATATATATATAATTAATATGTACAGTGCTTTATAAACATAGATAGCATATTGTATCAGCAGAGAATTTAGCTTCCACCACCAATAAAATTTTGGGTCCAAACATTCTCTTAACCCTGAAAAATTGCCCAATGATGTGAAGTTGATGAATAAATACATATAAATGACATGCACAGAAGGAAAACATGATTTATGGTGCAACATCTACCACTATCTTAGACACTTTTTTAGAAAAAACAGTAATTGACTCTTCTAAATGTGTCTCGACTTATTAACTATTAATTATTCCATTGCCTTTAAAAAACTGAAAGGGATCACAAAACACCACACAGTAATACATTAGACTTGTTCAAGAACTTTCAAAGACAGTATACAGGAAAGCAGAGTCCTATGATAAACTTGATAATTTATTTGGACTTTGAGCATCATAAGTTGTAAGGGTTGGAGAGAGTGACTAATGCCACATTCTTCTCTGGATACATAAAAGTGATCTTTCAGTTCCTTATAAAATCTCTCTTTAGTCCTTCCTTCCTTCTCTTCCCTGACTGCTCTACACCCTTAAAGGATAGGAAGATTTTTAGGCCAGAAGTCAGAGTCATCATTTTAAAGGGTTAAGGCATTTCAGGAAGTCTGGTGCAATGGAAAGTGTGCTGGATTTGGATTCAGAGAATTTGATCACAGATCCCACCTCTGATGCTTGGTTACCTTTCTTGGTTGGGACAGGGGTGGGTGTGGGGGCCCTCAGTTGCCTCAGCTGTCAAATGAGAGGTTGGAGTAACTGATGTCTGAGGTTTCTTCCAGCCTTAATTATGTGATTCAATGATGATGATGATCTAGGATCACTCCTTGATTTTTACAGATGATGGGATTTGGGGGCCTAGACAAGTTTAAGTAGCTTTTTAAGTAGTTGTCCAAGGTCACAGAGGTAATGAATGTATCAGACCCAGGCCTCTAACCCAGCTTCTTAGATTTCTAATCCTAATCACCTTTGACTGTACCATGATGCTACGTTTCTTCTCACAGCAGGAACTAGCAGTAGTTTAAATGGCATGCAGAACAGTGCCTTGCCATATAGTTTTTAAGAAAATTTGCAGTTTTTCATCAAATAGCAAGTTTAATCTTTATGACCTATAGCGTAGTCTCATTTGAAAGAAGTTTCCTTGATATCCCGAAGAACCAAAAATATGCAGGGTATTTAACATATGTGTTTGTATGTATATGCACACACACACCCCACACACATATATGCAAATATATACATTTATCTCACAAACTACATAGCTATAAAATGTTTTGATAAACTGCATATTCATGCAAATTGTCATGCAGGACCTATAAACAGATAGTGCTTTTATATTTCAATGAGAAATTTTTTATTAATGCATTCCTTTAACATTTGGACTTTGTGTTTGAAGAACACTCTTGTCTTTATACATCAAAGAAATGATTGATTAGTAGGGCACTGATTACAGTGAGTTCTTCATATTCATTTGAAAGTTTCCATACCAATGCTATTGATTTTTTCTGAAATTGTGATTTTTGACAGAAATATATATATTATAAGTTAGAAAATGTATCTTTTTCCATTTTGTGTATGTCTGTCTGTTTTATTTGTTTATGTTGGGGCATTTATAGGCAAAGGAGGCTGAATTTGTCTTGAAAATATAAAATGATAAACATTTAGGTAACAGCATTTTTAAAGTTCAAATTATACTGGCATACTAGTGTATTATATCACATATGCTATATCTATATAATACAGTATACAAATGTATGCTATTATACATAGGTTGTGACTTTTCATTTTAAAAGTGTTGGTAATCAAGTTAAATGAAAACTTAAGCAAACTTTGGAAATATTTGAAGCATGGATGTGAAAATTATAGAAGCAGAAATAGCTAGAAAATTTTCCATTGGGAAGAGGAATGATACATGATTGGTTGAACAGTTGAGATTCTGTTATAATTAGTGTTTTTGAAATTTATCTATTAGCTGTGGCCCTAACTTTCATTTTTCAAACAAGAAATTTAATTGTAATATTCCTTGTTTATATAGACATTCATATTATTTCAATCATAACTTTGGAGATATTTTAGTAGTACTAGGCTGATTGAAGTGTTACAGGCAGTAGTTCAGATGAGCATAGTCCACCCTGATGACAAAGTGAAATATGAATGTCAATATCATAAATGCCAACTTTTGAAAACAAAAAGGCAGAAATCCAATTTTTTTCCTAGTGGGGGTGAAGAAAAAAATTCTTTTTTCTGTTCCTTCTCTTTTTGTGGTCACATATTTTATAATTTCATTTTTTTTAGTTTAGATGCTTAAGTGTGATTAAAAAACCATTTTTACTGACAAATCAGTGAATCTATATAAACTTATAGACTAGAATATGAAAGAAGTCAAAACAAGAACTTTGTTCTTTCTGTACTGAAACTAAAGTGTAAAAAATGAAAAGCTATGGAACTGAAAGAAATTCTGTGTATGCTAGGCTGTCATGTTTAATTAAATAAACAGGCCAGAACAGTGACTCTGTGTATGAAATACATTTTGAAAAGCCTAGGGGGCTTTGAAAAGCTAGGGAAGTAACAAGGAGCAATAAAAACATGGAAAAATATTCCTTATATTTGTAATGCACTCATTATATTTATGTGAATTTGTCAATACCAAATATTGAAGAATTTAGTCTATGGAAAGAATCAAGTTGATCAAATACACTTTAAAGATTCTTCTCTGGTTTTAAAAGCAAATCACTAAACTTAGGTTCAAGAAGACTTTTAAATCTTGTCTCAAACACACACCTTTTTGTTCTGAGAATCAAGTATTTTGAACCTGGTTTTATTTATCTGTAAAATGGAGATATGTATAGCCCTTATCTAATAGCAAGAGACAATGTTTAAAAATTCTTTATTAACTTTAAAGCTATATAAATGTCATCTATTATTATCATGTTATTGATACAAGTAATTGTAGAGAATTACCTTTATGTTACATTTCTGAGGGGTTTGGAGTAAGATTACTTCATATTTTAAATTATTCGATCATATAACATTTCAGCATGTACAATAAGTAGAAATTATCTCTTTGAACTCCCTCATTTTCCAGATGAAGATCCTGAGGCCCAGAGAGTGTGACTTGTCCAGGTAACACAGAGAAGAGCATGCCTAGGATTTGGACTCAGATATAAGGCCTAGTTCAAGGTTCTTTTCATTATATCATACAACTTTCTTCTTAGTTTTCATTGAAAACACATAATGCATCTATTTGAAATTTGTTCTGTATTTATGTCAAGCAATAATCACTTTTTTAGGGGAAACTAGGTGGTGTAATGCATAAAGCACCGACCCTAGAGTCAGGAGAACCTGGGTTCAAATCTGGTCTCAGACATTTAATAATTACCCAGCTTGTGTCACCTTGGGCAAGCCACTTAACCCCATTTGCCTTGCAAAAAGCTAAAAAAAAATCACTTTTTTGATTGATTCTGATAGATTCTGAGAAAATGAGGAATATGTTAGGGAAATCAAAATGAAACCAATAGGCATATTATTTTGTATTAGTCTTCCAATTATACTATCTGGAAAAGGTGTGTCTGTGTCGATGTGTGTGTGTGTGTGTGTGTGTGTGTGTGTGTGTGTGTGTTTCACACCCTTTTCTTGCTTTCTGATAAAAAATACCATCGTTTTTGAGATTTCATATGAATTTTTTCATAGCCCATTTTTACTCTACTTTTTAAAAGAGAAAGTGAGAAAATCTGCACTGTAATTGTAACTTGTCACTTTTTGTAGACCAGGAGTATTTTTTCTCTCTAACATTTGTGTGCAGTGATACTCTAAAAATGGGAATATTCAGCAAAGGCATGAAACAGTAGTGTCTGCCTCACCTCAAGGTATACTTTAGGTTCCACGCTAACTTTAAAAATAATCATTTTCTTAGTCTTTATAAATGCTTTTAAAATTATACCACAGTCACTTACAAATACTCTTTCATCCCTACCTTCTAATAACAAAAACCCCTAAAAAAATAGTTCAGTAAAACTGATTTGCACATCTACCATGTCCTTAGAGTATATAACATTCCATATGTGTGATCTCCCATTTTTCTATTAAGAATGTGTCAAAAATTCATACCTCACTCTCCATCATCAAGATTCATCATTACAATCAGTGTGAGTTCACCTGCCTTTTAGTGTTTTTTTT